>NC_047519.1:38299782-38599782 GCF_902827115.2 Pseudochaenichthys georgianus
AATTTACACACGGCATCTATTGCACGTCTGTCCGTCCTGGGAGAGGGATCCCTCCTCTGCTGCTCTCCCTGAGGTTTCTCCCATGTTCCCTTTAAAGCTGTGGGGTTTCTCCGGAAGTTTTTCCTTGTACGATGTGAGGGTCTAAGGACAGAGGGTCTTAGGACAGAGGGTCTTAGGACAGAGGGTCTAAGGACAGAGGGTGTCGTATTGTCATACTGATATTCTGTACACACTGTGAAGACCACTGAGACAAATGTAACATTTGTGATATTGGGCTATATAAATAAACATTGATTGATAGACACTTGTTCTCTTTCAAAGAGGCAAGGGATACAGAAAAAGGAAAGGAATGATGAGAGAAAGATAAAAAGGCACTCGCAGCTTCCTTGAGCTAAGAGGGGAGAGTTGTGTTTTTCTGTCTCAGCTTTGAGGGGTAAAAAGGAGGATCCTGAAAGTACAGGTCTCAGTGTAACGACAAAAGTCACTCAAATTCTCACATGTTGATGACATACAGTTTGATTTACTTTAAAAGTCGCATCACGTGTCTGGTCCCCCTTTCAAATCAGTGTTTAAAGAGAGAAAACAGGACAGCCTAGTTACAAAAAGGTTGTTGCTTTATTTATTATTTGTTTAAGTTTTGTTCTTGAAGTAAAGATACAATGTAAAACACTTAATAACAAAGATAGTAAATCAATTAGTTTTTATGTTTTAGACCCTGCTGGTTTTATCATGTATGTGTGCTTTGAACCTGTCTCAAGACTTAATGGTGACATTGATTAAAGTTTAAACTGACTGTATCCATGGCAACATTAGACTTTTATTTACATCTCCTGGGGCATTGTGGGCACAGCACTTCCTTAAACTTTGCGTGATTATATTTATCGTCATTGTTCCTCTGTTCAGCACATTGTAAACTGTCATCCAACATACATCCTTTATTCAGCACGATCTGTCTTTTTCATGTACTCTTCATATTTACAATTACAGCACGACAATAATGTAAATCACACAAAATATGAATCACCAAAACATTTTCATTGTCTGCTGATATCAGATATAAAATGATGTACAAATGACCATGTAAATGCTTTGAATATTTAACTATTTTAGATGCCAGATATATACTGTATATAGCCTACACAGGCACTGAAAAAGTGTGTTCCTCATAATATGTCCCTTTTTCAGACATTTTTCTTTCAAAATTTGATGGGCAAACAACATTTTGTAGCATTTAACTGTAGGACATGGCTGGTATTTTATTTTTTTAAATGACCTTAACCCAGAGAATTTGGTTGTAGAGGCTTACAGTTCAATTTCAAAACATTAAAGGTCACCTATCATGCTATTTTTAGGCAATAGCAGGATAGGTATCATATATATACAAGTATATGAAAAACATGTCTGTGAAGTGTTTCGTTCAAAATACCAAACAGATCACCCGTTCTCGCCTCATACCCCTCTATTTCAACCCTGTTACTAAAGTGCTGATTCTTGGTATAAAGCTTTAAAAACAAAAAGAGGGGGCGGGGCTTATGGGCCTGCTCATGCGGGAGATTCTCCCAGCAGATACTCAGCCGTGTTGAAACGCCATATCATGTTCAAAACCACATCAAGGATTATTTCTGAAACAGTATGGAGCTCAAATGCTTTTTCTCTTGCCGGTTATACCACAAGGTGAGTTCCTTTTTTTATGTCCTGCTTCTTTACACATGTACTCTCTCCAGTACAGGTTAGCTCTGAGTGTTAGCCATGCTTGCTAATGTAAACAAGACCATATTACGTCCAAAACAGTCAGGCATTGTTTCTGATAGGCCCGTGGGCGTAAAGCCAGTCCACATTTCCGATATTACATCATATCGACAGCAAATCTGGATCATCTCCGTTGTACCCCCGTTTTTAGAGATTTGCGCACGGAGGAAAAGAGAGAGGGTTGTATTGTCTGAGACTTTGTGATTATTTATGTATAAAAAAAAGTGCATTTTGCATGATAGGTCCACTTTACAACTTAAAATGGAACTGAAAACGTAAATAGTATATAGAAATGATTATTTATACACATTACATGTTATATATTTACTGTTATGATAATTAATATTGACATTATTTGTGAAATTATGAATAAAGAATGCTGGTGTATACAAGTCTGGCCTAAATCTTCTGTCAGAAAGATTGCAGCAATCCAGGGGGTGGAGATATCCAAACTTTAATTGTTCACAGGAGTTATGGTGTTACAGGATGTCCGTTTGTTATGTTGCGGTTATCTAGGAAATATAAATAAACAGAGTAGATCAAATGTGAATGACAATATTAATCCTAATAGTTACATTACAATTTCCTGCTAGGAACAACACATACATAAATGCTGGAACAGTCAGCTTCATGGTAAGCAATACCAGAAATGCCCGCAAGAGGGCTCACTTGACCGCAACAAGTGCAAGTGTTTTAAGACGTGATAATGGCGGCTTACAAGGAGATAAAGTTGTACATGCGGTAATGGCGGCTGACAGAGCCATAAAGTTACACACAGCTCACGAGACTGGACATATATGACGATCGTAAATACCAAATATAATTATATCAACAGTCACAGCGGACAGAAAGTGAACTACTGAACATTTAACAGGCAGTCACACTTACGGCAAACAAGTACTTTAAACATTATATACTACGCCGATTATTGTCTGTAAACTGTTATTTACATACGAAATGCAAACGTATAGATACAAACAGGTGCTTATGCCACAGTAACAACACTTACAGTTTCATACACGCACAACGCGGAACACACAACGACCCGTTCACTCGCTGAAAGTCTGATTATGACCGGTCGCGTACTGCGCGTGACTAATGACGTGACAGTGTGAGGTGTGCGTCCGGTAACTGTCTCTGGACTGCCTGGGGGACGTCCCAAAGCAGATAAGTTTGCACATTATTAGTTTCAAGTCAATATACATTATTATTATTTACAGTCCTTCCCAGAGAGCAAGCCAAGTTAACAAAGACCGACTCATCTCCAAATAAGATGTTAAAAATATGAACTGTCTGAAAATAAAATCTAAGTTAAAAAATATATGTATATGAACGTCTGATCCGCTGCCAAATCAGACCGAGGAGTTGGAGATGAGTTCTGACTGGACCTGGTAAAGATTCAGAGATGACGGCGGCGAGGAAAAACTCCCTTTTACATGAAGAGACCTCGGGAGGAACCCCTCCTCCTGAGGGCCCCTCCTCTTGAGGGCCGGTGGAGAGGGGGGGTCCTCTCTCTGCTGCGGGCCTCATCATCTGCTGGTCCTCCAGCTTCACCTCCAGAAACATAGGGAGAGACAGACCTACCTGTGTGGTCCCACGTCGCTGCTCAGCGTCAGCCTGCTTCCTGATCCCCGTCCTGGCACTCAGTCCCCCCTCCCCTGGGGGAGAGACTGAGGGGAACTCACACTCTTTGGTCCCTGTAGCCCCTCACCTGGGCTTGTCCTCAGCCCGCCTTCATCCACCGCCGCTCCTCAACAACTGAGAACACAGAACACTCAGAGTTGAGGAGTTGGGTTTAGGGCCAGTCAGTCTGAGTCCAGGAAGTTCATGGATGTTAAGAGAGCTTGATACAGCCTTGGAGGCGGGGCCGAGTTTATTACATTGATTATTAGTAGGGATGTCCCGATCACCTTTTTTTGCTCCCGATCCGATTCCGATCATTTGATTTTGACAATCTGCCGATACCGATTTTTCCCGATCCGATCTTTATGCAATGCATTAAGAGAAAAAAAAGGAAAAAAGCATTCAAGTTGTCCCTTAAGGTTTTTTTTTATTTAAATGACAGTACCCATACCCATTCTATCCAACATGGATATAGCTTCTTTTTTCACAGCAGCATTGGAGCAGTTCAGTTGTGCAGCATTGGATCAAAACAAAATAAAGCTAATCAGTGGTCCACCACAAAATAACCATGTAAACAAATTGAGTGCAGATTGTGCAGTAACAAAACAAAAATAACTCTACTGGAAAGAGGTAGCTTGACTAGCTTCACAAGTTCACATTCAGTCACAAATAATAAAATAAAGTAAAAATGTGGCTTAGTGCAGAATTCTAGCCTTAAGACTAACTAGTCTAGTAATAATGCAATGAGCAACAGCAGCTTAACATAACATGAATAAACAAAGTATTATATTTCCATCTTACTGGAGTAACACAATTCAATAGTAATCAGCAGCGAACCACTTCAACACGTGTATTTCGGTTTATTCACGGCATTCATTTAGTTATTCTACAGTATTGTTGGTTTATAGTTATTTGTTAATGTAATCCAATTTGTGTTTTTTGAAATTGAAAAGGATATCGCATTGTGTTTGTTACTTTCGTTGCAGTTGTATATGTCTTAAGTGTAATTTGGCTTGGCTTCCTATTTATGGACATGCTTTTATTTTGAAGGAAAGGTAGCGCTAAGAGATAATTTGCAGCGACTTGGCAATTATGGGGAAAAATAAAACCCAGGGATCAAGATCTCTCCGCTACACAAGGCTCCATTAAAATATAAATATTTTTTAGTGAATTACTGAGTTTAGGCTCGTTAATAACGTTTTAATGAAGTTGAATACAGTATATTCATATTTGTCAGTGATTTCATGTAAATTCGGCGAACATAAACATACATGATCGTGGTGAAGATGATGATTAAATTAGGATTACAAATCGAGAGCCGGCTGCATTTCCTCTCGTTCGTTTTTTTCGACTAAATAACATTATTTTGTTAAATAACAACATGGTGATGTTTTGTAAATGATTACATGTCTCTTACTTAGCACAGACTATGATCCTATCCGTGACATATGGATCTTAACAAAGATCCACTATACAGTAGTACCAGACATACTGTACATTCAGCGTACTGTATCGAAGTTGATTTCACATGAGCTCCAGTGTGGAACCCCACTGCACCCCCTGGTGGATCAATGATCCATTGCAGCTGGCTTCACAATAATTACATGTATTTATCACGGAGGCGGTCTCAAGTCAGACTGGAGGCTGTCTCTTATTGCGGGCCGACCACGACCTCGCGTTTCAAACTGTCCTAAATAAGCTGCTACATCTGTATGTCTGAATGTAAGTCTCCATGCTTTTAGGCAACGTGATTTCACGCATGGTATTCCCCCGTCCCTTCCCAGTGGACCAGTGATTTGGGGGAGAGGGCCAGTCCTTAGCCAGAATAGCTTTCAGTTTATTGTAGACAGACACACTGGTCTTCTGGCATACAGGGCTCTCACTACCGGAGACTTCTGGGGACCGCATTACAGTCTTGACCGGGGTCTCATTACCGGAGGCTGTGTTTATGCCGGAGGTACTTGAGATTGCCAGGCCCTTAAATCGTATACATTCTTCCTCTTCCTCAAGCACAGCAGCAGTGGCACTCTGCTTCCTGGGTTTTAGCCCCTTTTTCAGCCTGGAGTGCAGGGTCTTCACCTCATCAATGAGGGCATCCTTCTGAGCCCTCAATGCCACATTTTCCAGCATCACCTGCCTGCAGTCCTCTTCGTCACACTCGGTATGTGGGGAGAAGGGTGGAGGGTGCACCGGGTATTCCTCCTCATTGTCTATATCCAATGATGTAGCCATTCCAATAATGGGATTAGTCTCTCGGAGGTCATGGAGCAACTGCAGGGCCACACTATGCTTCGGCCTTGCCATGACTTGATGTGCCTCATCTCGGGAGAACTCAGGGTGGTCACGAGTTACATGACGGTCTAGTCTAGTCTCTTCCCAGCATACGAACACCCTGTGATGGGACAGGGTTTGGTCCAACCATTTATTCTGCCACTGGCCATTTTAAGAATGATGCCTCTTTCCTCCAAGTTCCGCACTGCATGTTTGTGCTTAAGGTGCTTGTTCAAAGCCAGATAGAAGAGTCTGCACACCGGGCATTCGGACGACATCCTTACTAAAATGAATTGTATTTAAATTATTTTCTGTTTCTCCGTTTATATGCGTTAGTGTAACCGGTGATTGCAATAATGGGTCCGATGCTTCAATGCATGGTACACGGACCAAGGGAGGACTTGGGTTACCACCGGGTTAAATGGTCCCACCTCTGCACCAACGCGGGGCTGGTGATGGCAACATTGGGTCCGATGCATCAATGCATGGTCCCCCGACCATGAGAGGGTTTGGGGTGCCCCGGAACCAGACAGTACCCCAGCAGGAAACACGTTTTATGGTCAAAGGAGGAAAGAGTGATAGAACCGGGATAAAGCAAAGAAAGTGTCCAACAATAGTGACTTGTGAGCCGGCCAGAGTGTCTGTCATCTCTCGGTCCTATCCTCTAGGCAATGTGGTTACCAGAACTGGGTCAAATTGACCAAAATGTAAGAAAAATAAGTTTCAATTCATCCATGGAAAAGGGCTGAAAATGAAAAAAAGTATCCGAAAATAGTGCATCATGAGCCCGTAAGAGTCCCCTGTCAACTCCCCTTGCATTCCTCCACAGTCAGAAAAAGTCTGAGTTCACTTTTTGGAGATCCATAGAAAAGGGGTGAAAGTGAGAAAATGTATCCGAAAATAGTATCTCATAATGCGGGTAGAGTCCCCTCAAACTCCCCTTACATTCATCCAGAGACCAGTTTGCAAACTTAAAGTTTGGTAAGAACCAGGCTGGGGGGTCTCCAGGCAACAAATGTATCCGAGCCAGAGTGCACATGGAGCAGATACATTCCTCCATGAAATCAGACACCCGAGTCCTCTCAAAAACTGGGTTTCCGATTTCGTGCAGCCAGTAGTCTGAAATGGATGAATGCATTTTTTCGACGGAGAAGGGGAAGCTTGGTTTCCCCTCTCCGTTGTAAGTTGCAACAGAGAAGTGGAAAAGTGTCCGGGGCTTCAGCCCGAAGCGCCAACAGGTTGAGCTTTTTCGGGCCCCTTCTCTCTGCTTCTCCGTTGGCACTCTGCCGTTTTTTCGAATTGTGATACCTCCAGGACAGAGACTGCGAAAATCACCTCTCTGTAGCCCTTCACAGACCACCAAAGGACAGACTACAGACCTCCAGCATGTCTCCCTAACATGGGCAAACAGGTTTTTTCACACCTCCAGGACAGACACCGCGAAAAGCACCTCTCTGTAGCCCCTCACAGACCACCAAAGGACGGACTACAGACCTCCAGCATGTCTCCCTAACATGGGCACTTCCATAACCTTGCACACCGTGAGACCCCGGGCCCCCGGACTTAAGCACTCCCCCACGGACTAAACCCAGATGATCACACAGAACATCATGCCCCTGGTCACCCGAAAAGGGGGGTGGATTTTGCAGTGCTTTATCATCCGCCTATCAGCATCCATACCTCCAGGGCGCATCACCGCATTTTACAAGCCAGGGAAGGTGCCTGAATCCTGGGTAAACATTGTTTAAGGGTTTTTAAATGTGTGGAACAATGTTTTGTCACTTTCAAAACTCTCCCGTCATTGACCAGAGAAATTGGGTCGATGTTGTATTCAATCTGACCGTTAATATTCCAATGAGACGAAGTACGTACAATGACCGGAGTGATCCCATGTTAATTTTATCCCGAAACCGGAGCATTCCCTCACCCGGGTGATGTCTGATCAAAAATCTTGCTCATAGTATCCAAGAACAGTCTTAATGACTGGCAAACAGGCGAGTCACGGGACCAACACATCTATTAGGAAGCTGCAGCTGATTCAGAACGCCGCTGCTCGAGTCCTCACTGACACTAAGAAAGTGGATCACATCACTCCTGTTCTGAAGTCTTTACACTGGCTTCCTGTGTGTCAAAGAATAGATTTCAAAATACTGCTGCTGGTTTATAAAGCACTGAATGGTTTAGGCCCAAAATACATTTCTGACCTCCTGCTAAATGATGAACCATCCAGATCTCTCAGGTCTTCAGGGACTGGTCAGCTTTCTGTCCCCAGAGTCAGAACTAAACCTGGAGAAGCAGCGTTCAGTTATTATGCTCCAAATATCTGGAACAAACTCCCAGAAACCTGCAGGTCCGCTGCAACTCTGACTACTTTTAAATCCAGCAAGAAGACTTTTCTTTTTGTCACTGCTTGTAATTGAACTATTCATATCTTAGACTGCACTGTAACTTTTATCCATGTATTTTTTCTTTTAATGTTTATTTTATTAGCTTTTCTTTTTAATGACTGATTTGAAATGCCATTTTCTTAATGTCTTTCATTTTTTGTAAAGCACTTTGAATTGCCTGGTGTTGAAAGGTGCTATATAAATAAACTTGCCTTGCCTTGCCTTGCCTTGCATGCTGAAAACTCAACACCAGCAGGGGGGTCTGGGGGGATTCTCCCCCAGGAGATTTTTAGAAATACTAACATAAACTATGCATTCTGGTACACTGAGAAGAAAATAAATAAATATATTACTAGCTACCGGACATATTAATAATATGTTATGCCATTGTTTGTTTTTCACTTTGTTCTGACATCTTGCTGTGAGAAGAGTAAAGAGGAGATAGTCTGTGTGACTTACTTTAAATTGTGGGTAAGGGTAGATAGCTCCCATTGTTCTGTGACATGTCAGTCATCAGACCGGGGGTCATATTTCATTATGTGTTCATTGTTATCTGAAGTTGTAACAATGGATGTATAAAAAAGAGTTCTACCGCAAATGTATTCTCCGTGGGGACTTCCGGCAACAATCTTGATTCTGATTAGCGAGAAGACTGGAAAAAACATCAGCAAAGATATTTTATTGAGAAGATGATCACTACGTGACAGAAGTTTTCAAAACCGTGTATGGTCTCCGGTACTTCCAGTCCAACGCCGACTGCTTGCACAGCGTTAGAAAATCGGGCCTTCAAAATAAAAGTTTGACATTTCCCCCATTTTCTTCACTCACACATCCGCGACCCACTTCAAACGGGTCCGCGACCCACTTTTGGGTCGCGACCCACCAGTTGAGAACCACTGATCTAGTGTTTATATATACCTATGGCTGTCAATACCCGATCTGCCGCCCTGCCCTATCTGCAGTGCGCATGTGCGAGATGGTCCGCCATATTGGACAACTCCGTACGGCAACCCAAGAAGGACACTTGACACAGTGGCTTTTGGCAAAGCACAAAAATAAAACTCGAGAGAGATGAGTTATTGTTATTAGAACGTGACTTCACTATTATTTAACAACTCTTTTTATTGGGTTCTTTTATTTGGGGTTAAGTACATTGTCAGAATAAGTGAGAAATTGATTTAACTAACTGTTAGACAGCTATATGCCATACATTTTTGCATACATTCACAGTAAATATGTATTCAGTATGATGGCTGATTTCACATGTGAAACACTTGATATGGTCACTTTCCTCAACATAATGGAGCCACTTCCATCTGTCAAACCAACTTCCATTAAATGACCGACAGAAGGTTTCTTTGCCAAACTTTCTACCTGGAAAATTGAAGTCAGTTGGCTGGTGTGGCTTCTCCATTGATTCCAAATTAGCGACGCTAGCTTCTTCTTCTTCTTCCACATTTTCTCGATCGCTGGTGGTAATGGGAAAAGTTCTCCCTGTTCCTGACTCCAGTGGCTCACAAGTAGATGGAGGAGTTGTAGGGGTGGTGGGCTGAGGAGTAGCTGGTGGTCCACTCTTTTTATTGGGTTGTTTGTTAAAAAAAAAAAAATCCAAAATCCTTTTTTTGCGCCATTCTAGAAAGTCACTGTCACTCTGCAGTGTGTGTGTCTCGTCAATTAAGTCACTATCCCATGACCTACGACCTAGATGACTCGGATTTTATTTATTTGGAAAATTCAAGCCACCTGACTGATACAAATATATACTATGAATATTATATGCTACTGTATACAGCTAATTTTATTTTAAGTAAAATCATAACTATTTTATGCAGTTTAATCATTTTTACTTAGGTGGTCAAATGTACACCACTCGCCAACAGGTGTGTGTGCTGCAGCACCCCCAGCACCCATACTTCCCGCGGCTCTGTTGTCAATGCACTATGTTTAGTCTTATTGCATTATTAATGTTGGCGTGTTTATTGCACTTACATTTACAGTAAGCTGTTGTTTTCATATGCCTTTGATGGTAAAATGGTGAATTGTATTTATTTGGTTAAATGGGTTGAATTAGTAGCATTACATACAGATGCTGTGTACATGTATGAGTGTATGTATGAGACGCAGACTAATTGAATTAATGGATTTGTATCAGTTATATGTGTACTAATGTATGCTTTATTTCTGTATTGTATTTCTAGTTTCACAATGAGAATCGTACAGTAAACATCAAGAAAAGCCAAAGCCTTGTGATTATTGGAGGATTCAAGTTGTTAGCTACCTGTCTAGCTTTGCATAGCCGCAAACTGCGAGGGCAGAACAGGGTATATCCAGTCTCTGATTGTGTTACGTTATTGTGAGAGTGCTCTCATACTTGTTTGATTCTGAAATTGTATTTATTTAAATAAAAATATGGGTGTGTATATGTCTACATCTGTAGCCTGTTATTGTCTCATTATACCGCACTGTGAATACATTAAAAGTAAATCTATAAGTCGTCATGAACACATCTGTCCATCAGACAGAGGGCTGCTGTGCCTCCTGTCATCATTAATGGACGTCTCTTTAAAATGACCGCTCAGAGGAGGGGATTTCTCATTTCTCTAAACGCCTGCTGCTTCCACTCCTCTCTCCTCGGTTCCCCTCCTCGACTCCTCCGCTCACATATTCTGTGGGCGGGACTGAGATACGAGGATAGGAGTCGAGGAGAGGAAATTAGAGAATTGAGAAGCCTTCAGTGTATCCTCGATTATAGCTCCTCCAGAGAGCCTCCTCGATGCTCGATCCTCGGTCCTCGAAGTGCATTTAGAGAAATTAGATGTCCTTCAATATGGCGCGCTGAAATCTATTTCCGGGTCACTACCGGAGGACCGAGGATTCGAGGAGTCGAAATTAGTGAAATGAGAAAGGGCCGAAGAGAAGGGATTAGATGTCGCGACAGACAGGGAGAATGAAAAAACATGGATACAAATAAAAGAAAACGAAAAGAAAAAGGTGGGGCCGAGAAGGCAAGAGAAAAAAAGGTGAAGTCACTCGCAGGTGAAGCATAATATAAATGTCTCAAATTGACAGACCTTTTTGGCAGCAGCGCTGTTACAAGCACTATCATCAGCAGCTTAGAACAAGTGCAAGATGATGAAGAGAATGATGAGGGCGCGAGTTCATATATACAGCCAGCCTCCTGCGTTCATGATGAGGGACAGAGAGTTGAGCTGGTGGAAGACCCAGCAGATACAAGTGCAGGGCAAGAGAAAGAGGTGGGTGAGAATTATCCCTTGAACTCAGTGGCGTTTTCTCCTGGCAACACGTTCTCACTCCCAACCCGTCACATATTGACGGACGGTCAGGGCCCCTCCCAGTCACTCTATTACATACAGGGTACCCCTTGGAAGTCAGTTTTCAACGGGCAGGGCGTCCCATAGACCTTCATAGACCTCCCATAGCGTTGATAATAGACGCCATGAGAACGCTCCCCGGAAAATGCTACCCCGACGGTCGGTTGTTATTGTCAATATTGATATATTAATTATTTATTTTTTAATAGTCAAACTCGATTTCACCGATTTTCTTGTTGCTCCAGCTGGTCGACACCTCTTTTAGCAGAAACAAAGGCTACATTAATGTATTAAATCAATGTTAATCCATGTGTGTGGTTGTGCAATTAATGGGCGTGCCGTTGTGCGATTGCGCAACGCAATAATTTACAAACTCTTCAACTACAACCCTAATTATATTCAAAAACATTTTAGAAAGCCTCACGAAATACTTTAATGTAAATTTAAATGTGAAGGGATGTGTGTAATGTGGTGATTATTATTCACCCGCGGATCTATGGGTTGGAGTATTGTTGCGCACGGACATTATAGTTAACCGGACTTCCTCTTTGAAGGTCAACACATAACGGCATTGTAATACACGGTTCGACTACATTGAATATTACATATCTGCCGTAGTTTGCTATTTATGGAGCCCTGGTGAGAAGACTTCCAGACAAACAGGAATAACTGCCGCCGAAACTGAATATGTGACGTGGATCATAAATATATCAGCAATCAAACAAAATCTTCAATTTCTCTTCACACAATACGTCTCCTTGCAGTATCAATACTAATTCGGATGACTTTTATATTTGATCCAATAGGTATATTGGTATATGTAGGCTACACCATAACGGTGCACAGCTGATAGAAAGGGACACCTGGTGGTTAAAGCACGTTATTGAAATGTATTGTTTTTATTATTAGATATTAATAGGAGACACAGAAAGACAAACTAATAAGGCTTTATTTAAACAATAAAGAATACTTTAGGTTAAGGTCTTATTTTGAATGAGAAAAAAGCTTTGGAGGTATACATATTAAGCCTGACAAAGTACTAATATATTGCTTTCCTGCAATGTTAACTACTGTATGTTTAAGCACTTATTTTAACTGATATTATACATATGTATTATACTCTTATAAGATGTATGTAGATAGTATAAGAAATGTGCAGAATATGACAGTTTAATGGTGGAGGTATAGACACATATTGATAGATGTCTTGTAATGCACTGTTGAGGAACCTGCGACCCAGGTTTTTCATCTCCGACCTTGTCAGGTATTGAACAATAAATCAATAAATAAAGAACACAGAATTATTAAATATAAAACACAGAATTTGTGTGATTATACTAAATGATTTACAAATAAACACCACTGCATATTTACAACTGTTACACATGCTAATGTAACGCAAATGTTTCCAACTTAGGATCAATAAAGTATATCTTGTCTCTTTCGACTTCGAGCGATATAATTACTAACAAAGCACTTATATACTAATAAAGGACTGGCTTATCTAAAGCCAGTTGAGTAGCACTTGAAATGTTTTAGCTCTATGAAACCTGATGTACTTATATGATTCTGTTTTCTTCAAGTTTGTATCTTGTTGGTCGAAAGCACTTATTGTAAGTCGCTTTGGATGAAAGCGTCAGCTAAATGCAATGTAATGTAATGTAAGATGATCGATGGCTAATCCATATTTGCCTGTGAACCTTGACAAGTGCATGTTTCAGGCTTATCAATTAACAACAGGAGGGGTCACAGACATAAGACCAGCTGTTAAATAAAGCTCTTCTGAGCTTAGCTGTCATGTGGGTATATTAATGCTGCCCATTATGGACACAAGCAATTTTCACCCATTTATTAATTATATGTTTTATATTTGAGTGTTTCCTATCCCCTAAACCTCCAGGGATGTACACAGTTTAATACTGGCACCTTATTATTATGGGAAATACGAAAACGTCTTTTAAAACTACAATTCCCAATAGAGACATGCCATAGAGCATGTTGCAAAACACACAATAGCCAGCATGTGTAGTTCTGGGGACGGAGGGGGGGACGGGGTGGACCCGTTCAAATCCAGTTTTGGACAGTTTGCCGTGGTTCCATCCCATTTCAAAGTGTTGTTCGACACTCGGCGTAACCCTCGGCGCACACTCAAACATCCAATCACAGAGCTTGAGGACTATCACGGGTTTTGTCAAGCGAAGCAGAGAGAGTACTTACTTCCGGGTGTACAATTCTCTAAAGCAACTACTATGAGCTGCTCCGACCCTCGGTCTTGATGGACTCCAACTTGTGTTTATTAATCAAACAAATAAATAAACACAAGGATAATTATGTGTTATTGTTAAGTAAATAACAGTGTGTGGTTTTGAAAAGAATACAAAATTAGAAGGAAAAAACGATGAAACAATACAGATTTCAGTATTCTGAGCCCCTACTCTCCCCATAACTGACGGCAACAAAAGTCCTACATTATTCAATTAAAATAAAGAAGTAAAAACAATAAGTGTGACTTGATATTGAGTAAGAAAAAGGTTGATAAACGCTGTGAGAATGGATCTGCGGAGAGCATTTCGCCGATCCCAACTCCTCTATTACCAACGTTCAGGGAACTCTATGCAAGTCAATGGGACGCCCTGCCCGTTGAAAACTGACTTCCAAGGGGTACCCTGTACGTAATAGAGTGACGGGGAGGGGCCCTGACCGTCCGTCAATATGTGACGGGTTGCGAGTGAGAACGTGTTGCTCCTGGAGGCCAATGGAAGCCAGGCTTCCGCTGTTTTTCCGGATTGTAGTTAGAATTTTAATAAATAAATAAAAACACTTTGTTTAGTTTCAGTAATTATTCTGTGCTGTGTGTTGCTGCCGGCCATCTCTCATTGTCATTGAGTATTTTACAAAGAGTGAAACAGCGCCCCTCTAGATGTTATGGTGAAACAGTAGAATGCACTCACTGTTGCGAGAGGAGGCTAGCCGAAATTGGCTTCCCTTGGTGAAAGAAAATGGCAGTGGCGTTTTCTCCTGGAGGCCAAGGGAAGCCAGGCTTCACCTGTTTTTTCGGATTGTAGTTATAAATAAAAATAAATAAAAACACTTAGTTTAGTTTCGGAAATTCTTTGTTGTGTGTTGCTGCCGGCCCGTCTCTTCCCCGAGTATTTTACAAAGAGTGAAACAGCGCCCCTCTAGATGTTATGGTGAAACAGTAGATTGCACTCTCTGTTGCGAGAGGAGGCCAGCCGAAATTGGTGAAAAAAAATGGAGGGATTGACCAATCAGACAAGGCTCACGTCATGCGCCTGCCAACCTGTGATTAGTCAGGGCCATGCCAAGGGAAGCCAAAGGCGGCTGGCTTCCCTTGCCTCACAATCCAATCAAATCGCATCAACTTAGTGTTGCAGTGACGCGTCCTAAAACCCGGAAGTAAGCTGCGCTTGGTTTCCCTCGACAAAAAAGCAATGGGATTTCTCCATAGGATTTAGGAAAATAGCTCGAAATAAGGTCAGTGGAAAACGAACCTGTTAGATAAATGGACGTTTTGTTAAGTCGGATAATATCCACATGTCTACCCTACTTTTATAATTTTCGAATCATAAATCTAATCAATAGAAGATAGATAGCGTCACTGCATCACTCACACCGCCGTTTGAAAGTAGCAAGCAACTGAAGCAAGTGCAATTATGGATGGTGGAGATTTGGAGTTTTTAATCAAAAATAATTGTACTAAACTTCCGCTACAGCAGCAACAACAAATACAATCTGATGACATGCCGATGCCCAAACTGGAGCTGTGTACAGAGAGGAAAAAAGGAGCGAATCGGACGTAAAACGTTAAAGGTCTCCTGATTTAGTTTGTGAATGAATGCTTATTAGAGTTTGGGCTGGAGAGTGCGTGCGGACCTGTCGGTTAGATAACAGGCGTGTGTAAGTCCTGCATCTGTATGATACAAATTAGTGTAAAATGATACCGGGTGCTGTAATCACTCATCTGGTTACATTATTACATTGACCACCACACCAACCTGTGATTGGTCAGGGCCATGCCAAGGGAAGCCAGAGGCTAAACGGATTGGATTGCCGCCCTGTCTGTCAGCCTTCCATCTCGTGCACGCACAAATGTATCTCGTGCCCTCATTGGGCGTGCCATCATTGGGCGTGCATTGCAGCAGTACTTCAATGACTCGCCAGCAACAGGCGGCCACTTTCACCATGGCAGAGTTAGGTTCAACATCTGGTGGTAAAAGAAATAATGTAACGGAGCAAATTAGGAACAAAAACAAAGTGGAAACTAGGAGAATTCAAACCAGAGTCAATATCGGAGTTGCTTTTCAATGATGGCGACTACTGATGGAACACATGGGGATTATTTCCTATCTTTATTCAAGAGCGTGGTATTTAAATTTCAGAGCATACTTTATGTATTTATTTCCCTCAAACCCTGTCCTCGCACTAAAGAGTGCCTGCATGCACTTAGATTTGCTATGCTTCTGCTCAAACTGTACGCTTGCACTCAGATATATTGCTGCTTACAGATTTATTCTGTGCGCGCTCTAAACTTTTGTGCAACAATCCTGTCAAAATCCCTCAACCAATAGGAGGCCAGGTGTCCTTGCGGGTGCGTTCGCTTTACTTATTACAGCGTCCCGTAAGGGCGGTTACTCTTTGGTTTGTCTTTGGTGTGATGACAGGGTTTGATTGAAGGAAATCAATAAAGTATGCTCTCAAATTTAAATACCACGCTCTTGAATAAAGATAGGGAATAACCCCCATACACACCGAGTTGAAATCTGACGCCGTGGTCGCTCTTTTTCTCTTGGACAGGTAATTATCTGTTTTGTATGGTTTACAATTCCCCTGAACTATATAGCCAACCTAAGTCATGTACGCGTTCATGTGTGTTGGAGGAGGTGCTCTGTAAGGAAGTCTGAAGGAAGGGGCGGATTCTTTTCGGCTGTGTACTTTCAAATTTTAGTGCACTCGAGACGGTTTCTGAAACTTACCTACCTCACCTTTAAGGTAAAATAAGATATGAATGAACAACACAAATAAAATAAGTTACATTCATTTGTTATTGGCTATGGTAGGTTATTGGTTATGTTCACATACTTATTTGATTACATCCACTTGTCTAAGATGAAAACAGAGACTTTCGACCCAAAACCAGCTGGTGACTTCAACCAGAGAGAAAGAAGTAGGCCTACATCATCATGTCTGACAGAGAGGAAGACAGTGAGGAGAACAGTCAGGAGAACAGTGAGGAGAACAGTCAGGAGAACAGTGAGGAGAACAGTCAGGAGAACAGTCAGGAGAACAGTGAGAAGAACAGTCAGGAGAACAGTGAGGAGAACAGTCAGGAGAACAGTGAGGAGAACAGAGAGGAAGACAGTGAGGAGAACAGTCAGGAGAACAGTCAGGAGAACAGTCAGGAGAACAGTCAGGAGAACAGTGAGGAGAACAGAGAGGAAGACAGTGAGGAGAACAGTCAGGAGAACAGTCAGGAGAACAGTGAGGAGAACAGTCAGGAGAACAGTCAGGAGAACAGTCAGGAGAACAGTCAGGAGAACAGAGAGGAAGACAGTGAGGAGAACAGTCAGGAGGGTGATGACAGCTTGTAGGATTACTGGTCGTGCTAATGTTGTCCTGTGTTCACCTCTGCATGTGTGTTCTGTGTTCACCTCTGTGTGTTCAGTCCCGTGTGTCTGGCAAATAAAGTCAAGACCCCCTCAAAAGTTACGGTTTATTTCATTTTAAGGATAAGCACCAAGCAACATCTCCAGGTGCTCCTTTGAGAACCAGGGCAAACAAGTTATGTGCACCCCTGACTATAACCATAATCATATTAAAGCATTTCAATCCATAGAAAGGTCTGTGCCACGCAATTTCAGTAGAAACAGGAACACTTTATTGCCCTTTTGTTTTACAGTCACGACTCACACTAGCTGCTTGCCGCTCAATCAAAATCAAAAGACCCCCAACTTCCTCCCAGACACCCGCTCAAAAAGCCCAACCCTCAAGCAAAGGACCCAAAAGCCTTGTTGCGCTTATCGTTGGCACTGATAAAAGACTGGCATATTCCTTCAAGGTCCAGTCTGTCCAGTTTCTTCTGGTGCACATGAGATATGGCCACATTATTCAGCCTTGTTTGACTCATCGATGATCTAAGCCATGTCTTAAGCCTCCTCAGGGCACTAAGACTCCTCTCAGCCTCGGCAGAAGAGGCAGGGACGACCAACAGAAGCCTT
Organism: Pseudochaenichthys georgianus; assembly: GCF_902827115.2. NCBI lineage: Eukaryota > Metazoa > Chordata > Actinopteri > Perciformes > Channichthyidae > Pseudochaenichthys > Pseudochaenichthys georgianus. The sequence goes on from NC_047519.1 coordinate 38,317,381, forward strand.
ACTAAAGCTTCTACCTGACCGAAGAGACCTCTCACCTCTGGCACCATTTCCCGAATAATGCTAGCAACATCAAAGCTTGTTTCATAGGTGTAATTAGCCCCAAACATGGCCAGCTGCACCTGCAGTAGTCTTGAATTCAATTCAGGATACTCTTCTACCACCTTCTTAACTTACTTTTTTTCTTTTCTACGGCTGCCCAATGTCTAATGTCACTGCCACCCTTCCTCTTGCTCATGCTTACAGCTTGACCTCGGCGATCTGCAGTTGCTGATGTGATGAATCCGGGTCAGCAGCGCTGGATATAAGATAATTAAACATGTTTGTTCGCAATTCTGAGCGTTCTAAACCCAGCGCGAGCTATGGTGCACACTGCAACCCTCCTGCATGTGAGTACCTTTGAAATGCTTCTGACGATTATGAAATTAATTCTGGCACCTTTGGTATTCCATAGTTGTCACACATCACAGTTTTAAATCTTTCCACACTCTACAAATGACAAAATAAAATAGAAATAATCCACATGAATAAATATGTATTGGATTGCATCCAAAACAACACTGTCATTTTCCACATAGCTGACACTAGCCCGCCAAACCCTGGCTTGCAACTGAAACCAGCTAGCCCACAGCTAGTTAGCTACTATTCCTGAAAAGTTCGGTTTTAACATCAGAACTACAAGTTACTTACACAAAGAAGCTAAACCGGAGGGTTCATTAACATTATGAAATAAAAATAATATAGATTACTTTAGGGCTAACTAGAAAAGAGGAGGGCAAATTAAAACATAACTGACCTGAAGTCTACAAATAACCAAAATAAAAAAGTCATAGAATAGCAATTTTATTTTAATTAAAACATGTTTTTGTTATTTTTGCTATTTATTGGGGGGGACATTTTGAGTGTATCTGAATATCGGGGGGGATGTGTGTCCCCCCCCAATGTATATGGTGAATTCGGCCCTGGTATAATTCCACAAGTGATGATCAAAGGGTGATGATAGGATGATACTGGTACTTGCGTACCATGCTGCGAATGGATCTGGCCCTTCCTACATCCAGGACATGGTTAAACCGTACACCCCAGCGCGTGCTCTACGCTCTGCATCAGCCAAACGACTCGCTGCACCCTCGCTGCGAGGGGGACCCAAGTTCCCATCAGCAAAAACACGTGGGTTTGCTATCCTGGCTCCAAAATGGTGGAATAAGCTCCCCATTGAAATCAGGACAGCAGATAGCTTACACACCTTCCGGCGCAGACTGAAAACTCATCTCTTTCGACTCCACTTCGAGCGATAGAATGACTAACAAAGAACTGCTAACAGAGCACTTATATACTAATAAAGGACTGGTTTATCTAAAGCCAGTTGAGTAGCACTTGAAACGATTGGCTCTTTGAAACCTGATGTTCTTATATGATTCTGTTTTCTTTAAGGTTGTGTCTTCCTGGTCGAATGTATTTATTGTAAGTCGCTTTGGATAAAAGCGTCAGCTAAATGCAATGTAATGTAATGTAATGTAATGATATGGTGATACACACTCTTGTACAGTAGGTGGCGGTATGCACCTTAAAGTTGTTTGCAATCTGCCAAAAACCGAGAGAAGAAGAAGAACCTGTATCGAGGTAGCGTCTCGTCGCTACGGTTCCCTTTCTCTGTGTTCCTGAGAAAGTGTGTGTGAGCTCCAGCACTACTGATCCATCATATGTGTGTTTGGATACACCTCTGAATGGACTGTGTGCTCTTTTTTCTGGAGCGTTTACCTCGGACTATAGGAGCTAGCTTAGCATGCTAGCTGGAAACACGTTAGCAACACTAGTCAGATTGAGAGTTTGATGGAGAGAGAAACGGTGTGTTTAACGGAGTTTGCAGGAAAAGGTGATCTAGTAAACATGAGTAAAGTCCAAATGCTGCTGTCGTTGAAGAAGCAGCGACTCACTGCTGCTGCTGAAGATATATTTGCTCTGTTTGAAAAAACGATAGCAGAGTACGAGGGGGAGCTATCTCTTTACAAAGAGGAGATCAAGAGACTCCAGAAACTACTGGACGCTGTTTTACAGCCTCAGCTTCGGATACACAGAGCAGGTCTGTTCCCTTTACCCTTAATTAACACTTTACACTCTCCAGTAGCACTTTATTATCACATTAATAACACTTTAGACCCTTTATCAGCACTTGCTGCAGGTAGTAGATCCTGAATTAAAAGTACAAACCCACACTGTGAAAATACTCCATTACAAGTTTAAGTACTGCATTCATATCTTATTTAAGTAAAAGTATGTAAGTATTATTAGACACATGTACTTTATTATAATAATTAAAATGTATTACGGAAGAGCAAACCTACCAAAATACGTATATTTATAAAAACACATACATTGAATAATATGCCATTTGTGTAAGCACTAGTTAAATGTGACATACATTGATACTTTAGTTTTAATGTGCTTCTTTATTCACCTTTTTATTTTTAAATGTGTAAAAGCCAATACAAATAAATACTTTGGATTAATTCAAATTGCGGGAGAATAATTAATACAGAAATCAATGAATACATATGTTCAATAATAAATTAAACACATCTAAAATGTTACTTGATTTTACTTTAATGACTGTTTTTAAATGCCTTTGTCTGAATGTCATTCATTTTTGTAAAGCACCTTGAATTGCCTTGTGTTGAAAGGTGCTATATAAATAAACTTGCCTTGCCTTGATAAAGAATAGGAGAACTAGTACAAAGGTCATTAAGTAATTAAAACATTAATATAAATAAATGTAAAATCTCATCAATCAATTATTGCCAACATGTATTTATAATATATTCTGTGTGTACGTTTATAACATTTTTCTGTGTGTCAAAATGAAAGACAGCCCACATACCTATCAAACATTTCTATCAACGGGGGAGTACTTCAGGAAAGTCGACGGGGGGGGGGACTGGGGGGCTAGTGGAGTACTTCGTGACCACAGAGGGGAGTCTCCCACCGCAGCCGGTTGGCGTAGTTTTGGCACAATTCCGTTGTACAGACTGACGTTAACAGCAGCCCTGTCTGTGCACACGGAGACCGACTCTGTCGTCCGGTGATCTAACCGCCTTCTGGAAATGCTTCACAAGTATGTCGGTACGCAAATGCGCTTTGTGACACAAGTGACGGTACGCATTTCAGATTACGCACATAACCTGCGTACCAGTTATGTGCACCCCTGTACTACAGCACAATTATTCTCCGTCGGGACTTCCTGCAACAACACCACACCGTTATCTTGATTCTGATTGGCCAGAAGACATCAAAGATGTTCTATTGAGAAGACGATCACTACGTGACAAAAGTTTTCAAAACTGTTTCTGGTCTTCGGTATTTCCAGACAAGTGGCTACTGAAATCAATCTTACTAACTGCTGTCTGTGCAATTCTCGGCGCGAGTTGGCGGACTTTATTTTGCTTACTTTAACATCATTTTTCATGGTGGGGCTAAGCCATTTCTTGGTATCTGTGTAGCCTACCCCAGCCATACCCTGGCGCTGCCACCGGTGGGATGTATGGGGCGGGCCATTCTGAAAATGCGTTAAATATTTTAACGCAATTAATTAAAAAAGTGAATTACCGCCGTTAACGCGATAATTTTGACAGCATTAATATATATATATATATATACTATATATATATTTTGAGAGAGATATACACTAGTATTAGACGCAGTCAAAAGTTTGGACACATCTTCTCATTCGAAGATTTTTATTTATTTAAATTGGTTCTACTTTTTAGATTTATACTGAAGACATCAAAACTATAAAAGAACACATATGGAATTATCTAGTAAACAAAAATGTAAAATGTTGCTGGCTACTGCAGAAGGCTGTAGTAGCCATGCTGGTTAAGGGTGCCTTGAATTCTGAATACATCACCAACAGTGACACCAGCAAAGCCCCCCCCCCACCACCACTATCTCACCTCCTCCTCCAGGCTTCACAGTGGGAACCACTCATGCGTAAACCATCCGCTCACCTTCTGTGCGTCTCACAAAGACACGGAGGTTGGAACCAAAAATCTCTAATTTGGACCGATCAGACCAAAGTACAGATTTCCACTGGTCTATTGTCCAATCCTTGTGTTTCTTGGCCCAAACAATTCTCTTCTTCTTGTTGTTCATCCTCAGTAGTGGATATTTGCAGCAATTGAACCATGAAGGCCTAATTCACGCTGTCTCCTCTGAACAGTGGATGTTAAAGGTCCCATGTCATGCTTTTCCTGTTATTACCCGTCCCCTTGTGTGTTATGTAGCTTTTTCTGCAAACGGTCTGCAAAGTCACAAACCCTCAAAGTAGACCCTGTAGCGAGTAACACTCTAACACAGAAAAGACGTGTCTATTGTTACGACCCACCCTCTACTCTGTGGTAGTGGCTCGTGGGGAGACCCGCAACATAAAATAATACACGCAAAAACCAGTACTTGATAACGATCATTTATTGAAGTACAGCCGTTTACTCACATAAGCAATCCGGCAAACGAAAAGAGGTCTGGAGGACTGGCCAAAAGAAACAAACAGGAGGGAACCCGAGCCAGCCACACCACGGGCCGTAGGACCCAGAGTTTTTTTCCAACTTTTTCAGTCGGGGCCCCCCTTGGGTAATTGGAAATATTTGCGGGACACCCCCCAACCCATCTATATTGGTGGGATTAATTGTATATTGTTGTAAAAACATTACATTTTCCCTGCTAATAATAATAAGATACAAAGATCCAACTATAATTTTATATTTTCTTTTTTTACACATGAACAAAAGTGCTTGTAATAGATCAGGGGTGCCCACACTTTTTTGGCTGGTGAGCTACTTTTGAAATGACCAGCTCACCGAGGTCTACCAACCAAAAATAAAATCTCAAATTGCAAGGGTTGCTGAATAACACATTTTATTTATACATGGGATAACTACAATAGGGCTGCAACAAACGACAAATTTGATAATTGATTAATCTATCGATTAATTAAACGATTAATCGACTATTACTGTATGCCTTGCACAATTTCTCAAACGCTCTTATTTAGCCATCAACTTTTAGATTTAGCTTGAGGTTGTTTTAGGCATGTGGAAACTAACAATGAAGACAATAAAGATGAATACTTGATTCAAAAATACACTTAACAAATTGTGAACAAAATTAACATTGCTTTTTGTTTAAATTAAATAAATAATATTTCACATGAAAAGAAACAACAATGTTTTAACAAATCTTATTAAATAATCTGATGACAACTGTAAACAGAATAGCTGAAACTTTAACAAAATAAATAACTGTTACCTCTAATCATTGTTCTAACCCATGTTTATATAATTGAGTTAACTCTGTCTGTTGCTGCTAGCATACATAACACCTGATGTGGAAACGTTACTCGTAGATGGGGCTACAGAGCTACTAGAAAGACAGTGGAACCCGGTGCATTCCTCCGTCTGAATGTGGTGCACTTTTGCTAAATGTTTAGACAAATTGCTCGTATTACCGCCCTTACATGCTAAACACTCTTGGCAACGAGCATTGTCCACCTCAAGACGGGGAAACATTTAACCACACCTTGGAGTGCTTCTCTCCGCCATCCCCGCCGTGTTTTGCTGCATGTAGCAGCCGATTATGTGTAAACTGCCCCGCCCCCTCGCACACAGACAGGGGTGAGAGAGATCCCGTCTGGATTGGAAAGATCGAAAACACACCGACCATAGACAAATTTGTTTGTCTTTTTGCATGTTATAAACGAGTTGGCGACACTAAGACTGCAAGTAGGGTTGGGTACCGAAAACCGGTTCCAACATTTCGATTCCAACGGCATCATTTAGAAATGTGAATTTCGGTTCCGTTTTTCGATGCCTGAGGAAATGTTTCTCGCTGCTCTCCGTAGCCTACTGTATGACTGTGGCGGGGCGGGAAATGTAGCTACACTTCCTACAGCCGGCGTAACCTGGGACCAGGGCCGGCCCGTCGCACTGGCATTATAGATGTTCGCCTAGGGCACCAGATCTGTGGAGGCGCTGCGCTGATAGCTCTGGGAGGGGATGATCTTTTTCATATGGGTGTTTAGAGTTGTACCCCCTAGATCTAGTCTCTAGTAATTCTGCTCAAAGTGCACCAGATTGAAGCATTTTACTTTAAAATGTTCAAACATTTCTTCCCGGTATCCCTGAGAAGGCAGATATGCTTGTTTTTCTCAACAATAACTGTTTTTAAATGGGGGGGGGTTTCCTTTAAAAGTTGGACTGTGGCACTGTTGTATGTGTTATGTTATTGTGATTAGTATTCTGTAATGTTTGGGGTCAGTTTAAAGTTTGGCATGTCATTTAACAGGAAAAAACATGGATTTTGGCTCATTTCGATGCCTAAAACGGCTTTTGTGAGAGCATGAATCGAATCCCAGAAATGTTTCAAGAGATCACAGTCCCAAAACAGATGCATAAATGTTCTTTCTTTTACTTTACATCTCGGACAATTTGGAGAGTTTTCTTTGGAAATTGTATGCATCTTTATGGGTGTGAGGAAATTTGTTGAGAAATTTAAAGTTTGCTTCTTTGATTTTATTGCTTGTGAATGGAAAAGTGTTCTTTCACAACTATTCAGCCAAGTAATTTCATCGATCTGTGTCCCTAAGTCCTTTTCCCAGATCTTTTTTAAAATTGGAAAGGATGACTGAGCTCTTTTAGAAAAAACTGCATTAAATTCTCTAATTTTACCTTTGATCGTGCTCGATGACATCAATATCTCCTCCTCTTCCAACAATCCCAATCTCAATTTATTGCTTTTAATAATTGATTGGATCACGTTCCTGATTTGAAGGTATCTGAATCCATAACAAATAAAAATCCATATTTTGAAATGTCATATTCTGCTCTTAAATCATTAAATGATTTCCATGTTATATCTTTGTGAAACAAATGTTTCAATTGCTTTATACCTGATTTCGTTGAGTCGTTCTTGCTGTAATATGGATTACAACAGCAGTCAAATAGGGCTTTCCACTGTGCACTAACTCTACCTCTGCACAACACAACTGATGGTCTCAAACACATTAAGAAGGCAAGTAATTCCACACATTGACTCTTGACAAGGCACAGGTGTTAATTGAAAATCTGTCACGATCACAGGTACAGATCAGAACCCAATAGCACGACTCGGATACAACCAGTTTTTAGCAATGTTCAGTTTATTCAGGTCAGGGACAGGCAGGGTCAAAACCAGGAAATCCGTCAGAGAGGCAACCAAAACCAGACAGGGAGCAGGCAGGAACTCGAGATCTGAATAAAGGCAGACAGGGGTCACAAACCGGGCAGGTCAAGAATCTAGGCTAGAGAATAACACACACTGGAGAGCTTGGCGGAAAAGACAAGACAATCTGGCAAAGGACAAGTGATAGTGAGGTGGTATAGGGGTGATGAGGGAATGAGTAACAGGTGAGGGGAAGGGCTGGGAAGACCAGGTGAGGGAAGTGAGCTGATTGCAAGGGCCTGGAGGAAGCTGGGATCTGAAATTACAGGAGAGTTAAGATGAACCAAACAAACAACATATGTCTAACTTGTGACAAAACCATTCCAGGTGTCTACCTCATGAAGCTGACTGAGAGAAGCCAAGAGTGTGCAACGCTGTCATCAAGGCAAAAGGTGGCTACTTTGAAGAATCTAAAATAAAAAAAATTTTAACACTTTTTTGTTAACTAGATTATTCCATATGTGTTCTTTCATAGTTTTGATGTCTTCAGTAGAAACAAATTAAAATAAACAAAAACCATTGAATGAGAAGGTGTCCAAACTTTTGACTGGTACTGTATATAAAAAACACACATTTTAATATTTAGCAGCTTCCCTCATCTATAATCATTTATACAAGCGCAACTTTGAACATGAACAGCATTAAAATGCAACATACAAAATAATCAAGAAACCTCATACATTGAACACTGACAGGGAACATTTTACTGCACCATCATTACTTTTACATAAGAAGTTGCCGTAAAATGTTCTGTTAATACTTGCATACTTTTACTTAAATAAGGTTTGAATGCAGGATTTTTATTTGTAACCGAGTGTTTTAATTCTATACTGTAGGCGTAGTGTATCTGTGAACGATCCCAAATACAATTCATTGTTTACATTGCAGCTAGTGCTACGCCAGAAGAAAACATTGGAAGTGGAAAGGGGCTGGGCTACATAAGGTGAACAAAAAAATACACAATAGGTGGGACTAAGAAAGATAATGTGAAAATATAAAAACAAAGGCATTAATTAGGGCTGCAAAATGTCTCCCATTTTAATGGTGATTATATTTTAAATGCTAACACTTAACAGTTTATTCTGACTGTGTGTTTCCTGTTTCCTGCAGATGTCCAGCTGCTGGTGGTGGTTAAAGAAGAACTTCACCCTGGCCAGCAGGAGTGGAGCACCAGTCTGGACCAAGAGGACCCAGTGCCCCCCCCACACATTAAGCAGGAACAGGAGGAACTCGGGATCAATCAGGAGGGAGAACAGCTTCAGGATCTGGAGGAGGCTGATATCACCAAGTCCACTTTTACTCCTGACCCTGTGAAGAATGAAGATGATAAAGAGAAACCTCAGTCCTCACAGCCTCATCCAAGACAACCTGAACACATGGAAACAGAAGCTGATGGAGATGACTGTCGAGGACCAGAACCAGCCAGGAACGCAGATCCAGAGAGCAGTTTACAACCAAAGACTGAGGACGACACTGGAGACTATTCTGAACCTGACACTGGAGACTCTTCTAAACCTGACACTGAAGACTCTTCTGAACCTGACACTGAAGACAGTGCTGATTGGAAAGAGACCAGAGAACCTGCATCAGGTTCAAACTCACTGAAAAATAGACATGAATCTGTCAGTGATCCACGACATAGTGCTGAAAATAAACCATTAAGCTGCTCAGTCTGTAAAAAAGCTTTTTCACAGAGTGGAAATTTAAAGGCACACATGAGAGTACACACAGGAGAGAAACCATTCAGCTGCTCAGTCTGTAAGAAAGCTTTTTCACGGAGTGATCATTTAAAGGCACACATGAGAGTCCACACAGGAGAGAAACCATTCAGCTGCTCCGTCTGTAAGAAATATTTTGCAATGAAAAAAGATGTAAAACGACACATGAGAATCCACACAGGAGAGAAACCACACAGCTGCTCAGTCTGTACAAAAACATTTCACGGAGTGCAAATTTAAAGACACACATGAGAGTCCACACAGGAGAGGAAAAATAGAGCTGCAATGTTTGTGACAAAATATTTAAATGTCATTGTCTCAAAAGACACAAGTGTGTTGGTCGTCAGCTGTGTGTGTGTGTGTGTGTGTGTGTGTGTGTGTGTGTGTGTGTGTGTGTGTGTGTGTGTGTGTGTGTGTGTGTGTGTGTGTGTGTGTGTGTGTGTGTGTGTGTGTGTGTGTGTGTGTGTGTGTGTGTGTGTGTGTGTGTGTGTGTGTGTGTGTGTGTGTGTGTGTGTGTGTGTGTGGTCACCGACCGACCTTGGTTCATTAGAGACAATACACTGGGGTAAATTGTGCCATTGATAATTGAAGTAAAACAGATCATTTTAATCTCTCAAACAATCCATCCAGACTTTGTACAATGACCAATGGAACCTGCTGGTGATCCATTGAGGAGGCTGTCCTTGAAGCGGGAACATGAACATGGGTGGGACTGCATTTCCAGTGGCGTTCACTGCACAGGCCACAGTGACGAGCTCTCCTCTTTCAGCAGATGTTACTGAACCCACTTGTTTCTTCCCTTTCTCTGTGACAACCTGCTTGGGTGTCTGCACTAAAAGCAAGACAAATTCAATACAAAATTATTTATTTAATATTTATTTAAAGTTTTAACAACATCAAAGGCCACTTTTCTATAACAAGGCCTATGAACACCTAACATCCTACTTGTCCAATGCTGCAGGGAAATATGAACTTCTGTTCCCTTCTGGCTGTTCCACCAATTTGCTTAAACAAGGCCTAGCGCCACATGAACACATACTCAGAACAAAATTAAAATTCCAAAATGAGCACCTAATCATCTGCATCTGAATCTCTTCACAGATTCGGCCTACTACTGAACATCCCACTTGTCAATGCTGCAGGGGAATGTGAACTTATACTCCCTTCTGGCTGTACCACCAAGTTTTTGTGGTGTGGGTAGTTTCTTGAGCACATCACCTCTAGGGATGACTCCTTCATCATTCTCTCTAAATGTGAAGATGGGCTTTCCATCAACAGACCTCTTACAACTTTGCTTCAGAAACTTTGCACTGATCTCGTCACCTTCAACATTCTCCACCAATCCAACATAGTTATAGGATTTGGATTTTTTACCTGCAAACTTCACAATGACAAAGTCACCAGCAGACAGATCCTTGTCACCATCATCATCATCACTCTGGACATCTGACATGTGTTGGCTCATGAGATGGTCCAGGCAGGTGAGCAGCTGCACTGGTGGAGGGCTCTTCTCCAGGCAGGTCAGCAGTGGCACTGGGTTCATCTTCTGGATGTGCCCTGTCTGTCACCATTGATGGTGCATAGTCTTCTTCCGGGAAGATGTCCCTGTTGAAAGGGTATATGTCTGTTGCTCTGAAACCTGAGGTTATGTTTGTTGGTGACATTGCAGAGAGGAACGCTTGCTTCACAAGTTCCGAGACCTCATAGATCGATACGGTTCGCCCAGGATGTGATCGCATCCACCCATCCATCGCTCGGTTATAGTAGGTTTTGAGTGGTCCATAGACAGTTTTGTCTAATGGTTGCAAGCGGTGTGAGGTGGCAGGGTGAGCATAATGACCCCATTCTCTTTAGCAATTGTCACTGACTTGAGTGAGATGTGAGACTCATGGTTGTCCAGAATGAGCAGGACTGGGTGATCGGTGGAGCAGTTGGTGTGGCGGATGAAGTGCTTCAGGAAGATGAGGAAGGCGTCTTCATTCATCCATCCAGACTTTGTACAATGACCAATGGAACCTGCTGGTGATCCATTGAGGAGGCTGTCCTTGAAGCGGGAACATGAACATGGGTGGGACTGCATTTCCAGTGGCGTTCACTGCACAGGCCACAGTGACGAGCTCTCCTCTTTCAGCAGATGTTACTGAACCCACTTGTTTCTTCCCTTTCTCTGTGACAACCTGCTTGGGTGTCTGCACTGTCGTCACACCAGTTTCATCCATGTTGTACTTCATGTGTGGAGGGAAGCTGTACCTGAAATGAAATAAAGGTAGTGCTGATGATCAGAGACGTTTAAAGCAGTTTTAACATACTTGGATGTGGTTGTGTGTGTAAATGTCAACTCTGCTGCCGAGGACAGAAGACCCTCTCGCCAGGCTGCCAGGCTAGTGTGTGTGTGTGTGTGTGTGTGTGTGTGTGTGTGTGTGTGTGTGTGTGTGTGTGTGTGTGTGTGTGTGTGTGTGTGTGTGTGTGTGTGTGTGTGTGTGTGTGTGTGTGTGTGTGTGTGTGTGTGTGTGTGCGCGCGCGCATCACAGTCAGTACTTTACACTTCAGTCTACAGAAACACACACACACACACACACACACCTGAGGAGGAATAAGCCCCATGAATGTACAGTCGTTGGAGATATGTGTGTGAGATTAACCCAGGCCCTTTGGCACAAATCACCCCAAGCCCACCATTTTGAAAAAAATGCATCCCCCAGCTGTTTTGAGCTAGCATCATGCTAACTGTATAGACTCATGGTGTAGCTTACTAAAGCACTAAAACATGTGTGAACTGTTTTCAAAGTTGTCTAAATTTTTCAAACAAGGCAATCAAAAAACCTTGATCATAGACATTTTACTTTGGAGGGCAACAAATAGTTTTTTGAACTTAAATGTACTTACCTCTCAAGCCATGTGTCTCCCTTCTTTGCAGGATGATTGAAATGGATGCCTCTTCAAAAATATGTGGTCACATGACCAACTTCTTCTATGGTTTTTTAGATAACAGGGGTGGCAATACTTGCCCCTTGGCACAAATTACCCCACTCTCCCCTACTGGCAGGGCCGATTTTTGTCAATAAGTTTCTGTTTTTGTAGTGTATTTGTCTTTTGTAGAGATTTTTCATTTATTCTTTATATATAAAATCTCGCCTAGAGCAGCAAATTGTCTAGAACCGGCACTGGTACCAGGCCTAATTGTAAATGTATATTGTATGTAGACATACATTTATTATATATTTTTTGTATTGCATTACACGTTCGAAATAAATCAAATCAAATGTGTCTTTGAAGAGGTGCTACATTACTGAAAAACAACTGTTAGTGTGTTTATACACCAGGCTGCAAAAGATAAATATGCAATTTGATGGAGAGGCATTTCAGTGCAGAATACATTTATTGGGCATAATTTCCACACTGTGGATTCTTCAATCTGCAAGGCAATAAAAAAAATAAACACAGCAGGTACAGAATACATGACTAAAAAGGCATACTGTAGTGTGAGTATGTGCAGCTCAATTAAAAGCAGCGGCAAATAGGTGCGTTTTTTGTTGGGATTTAAAAATAGGAAGTGTTTTGGCGGACGGGCATGATTTAGGTTTGTTCCCAATTGTTGGGGCATAATAACTAAAAGCTACTTTTCCATGTTTAGTGGTTATTCTTGGAACAGAGAGCAGACCCGACCCAGAAGACCTCAGACTCCTGGATGCTTCATAGTGATGGAGTAGGTCGTCTATATACCTCGGTCCTAAGCTATTTAGTGATTTAAAAACTAGCAGTATTTTAAAATCAATTATTTGGCAGACTGGAAGCCAGTGTAATGATCTCAGAACCGGAGTGATGTGATCCACTTTTCTAGTGTCAGTGAGTACTCGAGCAGCAGCGTTCTGAATCAGCTGCAGCTTTCTGATAGATTTTTTAGTGAGCCCTGTGAATACACTATTGCAGTAGTCGAGTCTACTGAAAATAAAAGCATGGACAAGTTTTTCTAAATCCTGTTGCGACATTAGTTTCTTAATCCTTGATATATTCTTCAGGTGGTAGTATGCAGACCTAATAACTGTTGTAATGTGACTGTTAAAATTCAGGTCTGAGTCCATTACTACACCCAGATTTCTTGCTTTGTGAGTTACTTTGTAGTCTGCAGACTGAAGCTCTGTGAGTACTTTTAATCGGTCCTTCTTTGCTCCAAAAACAATGATCTCAGTTTTTTGTTTGTTTAATTGGAGAAAGTTCTGATTCATCCAGTCAGTGATGTGCTCAATGCACTCACTCAGTGTTCTAATTGGAGAATAGTCTCCCGGTCTAACTTTAAAATAAATCTGGGTGTCGTCTGCATAGATGTGATAGCTTAGATCGCTCTTTTTAATAATTTCAGCCAGAGGTAGCATATAAATATTAAAAAGAAAAGGTTCTAAGATGGAGCCTTGAGGAACCCCGCATGACATATTTATCAGGGTTGATTTGTAATTGCCTATTGAGACAAAGTTTGTTCTGTCCTTCAAGTAGGAGCTAAACCAGTTTAGAGTTGTTGCTGAAACTCCCACCCAGTTTTCAAGACGGTCTAACAATATGTTGTGGTCAACAGTATCAAAGGCAGCGCCGAGATCTAATAATACTAACACTGATATTCTGCCACTGTCAAAATGCATGTCATTTAAGACCTTAACAACTGAAGTCTCAGTGCTGTGGTTAGGTCGAAAGCTCGACTGAAACACATCAAAACCGTCAGTTAAAAACATGAAATCACTCAACTGTTGAAAAACTGCTTTTTCAATCAATTTGCTTAAAAAGGGAAGGTTTGATATTGGCCGGTAATTATTCATTATGGTTCTAGGTTATGCTTTTTTAGGAGCGGTTTAATTATCGCAGTTTTCAGGGCCTGTGGAAATACACCTGATTGAAGAGACTTGTTTACTATGTGTAATATATCTGAGGCCAAGCAATGAAAAACAGTTTTGAAAAATCCTGTCAGGTCCTGCTGCTTGCCCTTGAGCAAAGAGGGCCCTCAGTGACAAGATGAAAAAATAAATAACACAGCTTTTCTATAGGGTCAAATTAATATATTTTCTAAACCGTCTCTGTACTGTAGGTCTCACTATGTATGCGCTCACATTTATTACTACGCGGCGGCGGTGTATAGCCGAATAACAGCCCCACCCTCACTCATGTCACATTTTGTCACATGAGCAAAAAAAATGGATGGTGCCGGTAGCCAAACGCCCAGCGGGGCTGTGAAAAGAAAGAAAAAGAAGAGAGAGAGTGGCGGCTGCATTAAAAAAATTGCCAACAATAAATAGCCTTTTCAAAAAAGCAAAAAGTGACAAAATAGGCCAGCAACAACCACAAGGAACAGTGGCGGCGGTCACGGAGGATGTTGTTGAGCAATGTTAGCCTTGAACCTAGCATGCTAACGCAGCAGCGAGTAGAAGAGGAGGAAAAAAATGAAGACGAGCCTGACGAGGACGTCACAGAGCAGGGTCAAGGTTCGAGTTCATCGGAAGTTCCCTGTGTCTCTCAGGACCCTGCACAATGGGGATTAATTGCTGGAAATGTCCGGGAGGAGACTTTGATGAAAGAGGTTTCATACTTTTCATATTCGGACAACGAAGTATCCAGCATCTCGGAGCACCCTGTATCAAGATTGATGCAAAACAAGTGATATTTGACCTTTTTAGACAGATTTAGCAAAATAAATCTCTTCTGGGGCCATTTGGGTGGATTTTCCTTATCTCTGGCCCCCCTTCTTCGATTTTTACATGTGACATCGCTTTCTGACCGTTAGAGCCAATAGAATCGAAGGGGAATCTTCCCACACATACACATTGTAAAACAAATAGGTGGGGGCTTCGCTTACCCAGTTTTGCTCCAGAGTGAAGCTGTCTCTAGGTCTGACATCTCAAAACCGAAAAGCAGATTGTTATTGCTCATGGATTATCAGAAATCATTCAAAGTGACACAGACACATTGGATTAACCTATGGATTAACTTCAGCAGCGTTAATGCCATTGAAGACCAGTTTTGACCAGACAATGACCAAGGTAGGCCATGAATTCATATAATTGAGTGATAATGAGGATACCCATTGATTCTGTGTCCCCTCACGATGTGAAATGATGGGTTGAGATGTGCAGCAAAGATAAATAATAAGGTTTTGTGAGTGAATTTCGGTGCAGTCATCTGTCAGCATTTTTCGCTCGTTGCTAATTCAGAGGCTCAGCGTTAGCATTGTGTTTTTTTTTTAGCTTTTTTTTTATAAATGATCAGTTAGATGAGTTTCTTTCCGTTACATGGATATAAAACATTCATAGTTTATTATATGAACATGCCCTCAGACACTGTTTTCTGCAAGATATTGCAGGAGGCCCCCGTTACCGGGGTTTCTCTGGCTTAACAGGTTCACTGATAAACAACACGTTACATCATAAAGGTTCCTACCCTATTATGCAACAAGTCCTCCAACTCATACGACTAGTGCTGCGTACCTGGACTCACATTCAGGTTCAGGTCCGGACTCAAGTCCAGAGGTTCAGGTTCAGGTCCGGACTTATAAGTCCGGACCTGAACCCATGGCTTGTGTCAAGTGGTGTGAGTAACTAAAGTGAACTTATTGTGAGCTAATTATCAATTGAAAATTAACTCATAATCAACTCAAATTCAAACTCATCAGGTTTATTGTGCTCCCTTCCAACTTGTGTCTACATTTCTCTACAAAGTACAAATGTGCCACTTAGTCTACAAATGACTTATGACAGCAACTACAGTGAACTACTACAAAGTTCAAACATTTATTTCATTTACCAAACTAAAGTAACCAAACAGTCCCTGAGCTGACTGAGCCTAAATCCCTAAAACGTTGCTGAAAGGTAGAGTGTAGAGTAGACTATACGCATCACACTGTTACACACCTAATATACAGTATAGGCTACACTCTAGTGACTGTACAGTCAGAGTGTACTGTACTGTCTGTGCACCATGTATTTTCTACAACTCTACAATACATACTGTTAGAAATTAAAATCAATGTTGATATGGCGTAATTTTGAATTAAAAACACTAATTTAAATCACTTTTATTCTGAAAAAACCGAAAGTTCACACTATTAACTTAAAACTTTTATTCTGAAAATTCTTCACTTCCGGTTAGCATTAGCATGTGGCGAAATTCTACGTTTTCAAACCGTAAATCGAAGGTGAAATGACATGTGATGTTGTACACTGAGCACACTGGGATTAGCACTCATTTATTGACACTGAATAACGTTTATCAGGGAATGTTTAAATAACCACAGACACCAGAATATACGTAAGTGCTAGTTTTTTTTGCGAGTCCAAGTACCGGTTCCTGACGTTCCGGTTTTAACCGGACTTGAACCGAAACTTTTTACAAGTCCAGTACCGGTTCGGCGTACCGGTACGCAGCACTACATACGACCAAATGGGTCGATTGTTTAAGCCCTTATTACGACCAAATATGTCGTTTGTTCAAGCGCTTAATACCTATAATTCCGTTTTAAAATTGTCGGCCTCTAGTGCTCCCGTTCAATGCAAACGTTACAGAGGGTTGTTTATTCACAAATAACCCTCTCTGTAAAATCCTAAATTGTAGGATAGTTTGGCCATTAAAACGCTTTATGATTAGATTTCTAGCGAGAAGTATATATTGTACTTTTAGAATCCACGTCCAGTCGATATGTAGGATCTATAGTTTGATAGATATTACGAAGATGATTTGAGGTTTCGTCAGGAGAACGTGTATATGCGGCAAGCTTCCATGTAAAGTTACGGGTTGAAAACAGTATTTCCGGTCTCGCCGTTTTCATAATAAAACCAATGATCAAATGATTTAACAGTGATATCTGCACTACTCATCCACTACAAAACATCAGTTTATCCTAGTTCATTATACGACATTAATTGGTTTAAATTGTGTACAATGCTTTTGTGTTTTTCCCATAGGTTTTTCTCTTTCGATTCTGAGAGACACATTTCTGTTTTCAGAGGTTTTGATAGGCTAAAATCACGCCGCAATGCACGTCGGGATATGGTGTTTATGTGATATGAAATCGGAAAAAAACATTAAAAAAATAATAATAATACTTTATTCCGAGTGTTCTTGCTTTTCTCTTTGAAAGTCATCACATAACGGCATTGCAATACACGGTTCGGCTGCATTAAATATTACATATCTGCCCTAGATATGTATTTATAGAGCCCTGATCAGAAGACCTTTTGACAAACTGGAAGAGATGCCGCCAAAACTGAATACGTGACGTGGACCATAAATATATCAACAATTAAACAACATCTTCCATTTCTTTTCACACAATACGTCTCCTTGCAGTATCAACACTAATTCGGCTGACTTTTATATTTGATCCAATTAGTAGATAGTCTGTATTTACACCATAAAGGTGCACAGCTGATAGAAAAGGACTTTTTTGTAGTTTTTAAAGATATTACTGATTTTCTGAACTACCTTTCCAACTCCTCATGCAGTTGACTGTTACAGGTCTATACAAGTGCATGGTACAATGCATAAGCTTCACATCGAGAGACTGAAACTGTATTTTTTTACCGTTCTGTTTTAATTTCACAATAAAGTTTATAGTCATATTATGTACGATATTATTATGTTTTATTAACTAGACCACTGGTCTAAACCGCACCTCCTAGTGGTTAAAGCACGTTATTGAATTTAGTTGTAGAATAAGTTATATTTGATGAAAACATTTAAATATTAAGAGTAGCCTACATACAAAATAGGGGTCAATGATAGAAATATAGAATGGAAAATATCAAGAAGATACTGTAGTGATCTCTACAATAAAACAGTTTAGTGCAGGACGTCCAAAGATATTAACAGGAGGATGTGCAAAACAGACAAACTGATAAGGCTGAATTTTACTCAGGTGTAACTAAAGTCTGATTTAAGGGTTGTTTATATTTCACATCATTAATCAGAATCTGCAAAGTAACAAAAATAAATGTAGTAGAAATACCAGGTTAACCTCTGAATTGTAGTGGAGTAGAACAAAGTAGTACATGCTGCTGTAACAAAAACATTTCCCAACTTGGGATCAATAAAGTATCTTAACTTAAGATGATCGATGGCTACTGCCATATTTGCTAAATGTGCATCTGAACCTTGACAAGTGCATGTTTCAGGCTTATCAATTAACAGCAGGAGGGGTCACAGACATAAGACCAGCTGTCATGTGGTATTAATGCTGCCCATTATGGACACAAGCAATTTTCACCCATGTATTAATTATATGTTTTAAATTTGATAACACCAATGTGTTTCGTATCCCCTAAACCTCCAGGGATGTATACAGTTTAATACTGGCAACTTCTAATTGTGGGAAATACGAAAACGTCTTTTAAAACTACATTTCCCAGTAGAGACGTGCCATAGAACATGTTGCGAAACACACAATAGCCAGCAAGTGTAATTCTGGGGGGGAGGGCCGGGCTGGACCCGTCCAAGTCCAGTTTTGGATAGTCTGGCGTGGTTCCATTCCATTTCAAAGAGCTGTTTGACAGCGTAACCTTGTCGCACTGCCACTCCAATATCCAATCACAGAGCTTGAGGGCTAATCACGGGGTTTGTAAAGCAAGGCGGATGTTGTAGTCCCAAACGATAGCTGGGGATTCTGGGTATTGTAGTGTCTTCGGAAACTCTGTAGTGTCTAAACTCCGAAAAAACTATTTGTTTCTCCGAATCGAAGGTTAAAAACACAAAAGCATTGTACACAATTTAAACCAATCAATATTGTGTAATTAACAAGGATAAACTGATGTTTTTTAGTGGATGAGTAATGGAGATATCACTGTGTAATCATTTGACAGTGTGGGGAATACTTCCGGTTTTATTATGAAAACTTCGAGACCGGAAATACTGTTTTCACCCACGCTAACTTTACATGGAAGTTGCCCCATATGCAGTACACGTTCTCCTGGCGAGACCTCAAATCATCTTCGTATATCTATCAAACTGTAGATCCTACACATCCACTGGACGTAGATTATAAAAGTACAATATACACTTCTCGCTAGAAATCTAATAAAAAAGCATTTTAATGGCCAAACTATTCCACAATTTAGGATTTTCCAGAGAGGGTTATTTGTGAATAAACGACCCTCCGGAGCGTTTGCAATCGACAGGAGCATGTTGTTTCTTACACGACCACTAGAGGTGCTACACTTTAAAACGTGACTCTGGGTCGTATTTAGCTGCTGAACAATCGACCTATATGGTCGTTTTTTGTAGGAGGACAGGCTGCTATTATGCCTGATACTACATCCCCCTTTCTAAATAGGAGACCTTACCTGTGGAGAGGATGTGTATGGACAACACAAGCCTCTGAAGCGGATATTAAACCATGTCTTAACTTGTATTCATTCTAATGAACAATACATGTATAACAGCATTACATCTCAAGTTTACCAAGATGGATATTATTAAAGACACTAAAGGCTTTTTTTTAGGTCTTAACATAGTGCAAAATATGAAACACTTTATCAACATGTGTTTCTGAAAACACTGCAACATATAGTTTTGTCTAACTGTAGAATTCTTATTAAAACATTCAACTGCTGTACTTCTTTTTATTCATTTATTTAGTTTTAACTATGGAGGGATGGGGTGGACTACCTAAACCCTCCTGCTGAGTGTGGGGATTATTCTGCCCTATTGACCACTCAGTTCCCTGGCTATGAACGCACAAAGTATTTTAGATGTGCAGGAGGCGCCCTGTGCTTTGCTGACTCGAGTCAAGCTGGACTTCTGGTGTGGCAGGAGTGCATGCTGCCTCAGTAGTGGTGTTTACAGGTTTGGTGTTATCAGATAATCGAGGACCCTCAGGGGTTGAAGAGAGGTGGTATCTGTTTCTTCGGACGGTGCCCCTGGGTGTCTCAACGATGTAAGACCTGAGTGTTCCTGCTGTTGACACCACTGTGCCCTTCTCATGTGTATCTTTGATCCATACATGTCGCCGGGTTGCAGGTGCAGCATATCATGTGCCTCTGTGTCTGCGATCATAGTTTTGTCTCTGTTTTTGTCTGCAACTTTGTTCTGTCAATTTCAACCTTATCATATCAGCACATCCTGGGTTGAGCTGTGATGGAATGACAGGAACGAGTGTCCTTATTTCTTCCCCATGAGAAGCTCTGTGGGACTGTATCCATTTGCCAGAGGAGTAGCAACGGTAGGCCATGAGGGCAAGATATGGATCACTTGATTTCTTAAGGAGACCTTTGATTGTCCTCACAGCCCTCTCCGCTTCTCCATTGCTCTGAGGGAAGTGGGGACTGGATGTCACATGACTGAAGTTCCAGTCCTGGGCAACTTCCTGAACGGCTCGGATGCAAACTGTGGTCCATTGTCTGAGCGCACTATCTCTGGCACCCCATGTCGTGCAAAGATAGACTTGAAGTGTGTAATAACTGCCTCTGATGTTGTGGAAGTTAATTTTGCCACTTCAAAAAAATCTTGAAAAATAGTCAACATTGACCAAATAATGTTTGTTGTCTAATTGAAACAGATCTGCTCTCACTTTAGACGATGGTCTTGGTGGGAACTCAGTAGGCATCAATGTCTCTCTGAGGTTTGTTCTCTCCCGGCTACATGTGTCACAGTTCTCTATCACTTTTGTTTAACTCCTTGCTGAGTCCTGGCCAACCACACAGACTGTTTGGCTCTTTCTCTGCATTTGGTTATGCCCATGTGACCTTCATGCAGCTTGGTGAGCATGTCAGCTCTGAGCGATGTAGGGATCACTATCCTGCTACCATAAAGTAGGAGACCATTTTGAACTGTGAGCTCACCTGAGAGTGAGAGATAGGGTTGAAACACTCTCTCAATAGAAAACTTGTCTGGCCATCCCTACACAGTACCTTTTTAACTGTTCGAGTGTCATTGATTTGGTGTGTCTGTATTTCCCTGAGTCTCTTTTCTTTAGCTTGCAGGCTTGCTATGACTGAGTCCACGTACATTGATTTCATTTTCATGAAGCCACTCATTTATGTTGCTGACAGGAGTTCTGGATAGTACATCTGCAGTTGCGATGTCTTTGCAGTATCGCCCAAATGGTGTAATGAAAGTTGTTCGCAGAGATGATTCCTTGGACAGTGGAATCTGCCAAAATCCTGCATTTGCATCAAGCTTTGAAAACACTTTAGCTCCAGCGATCTTTCCTAGGGTGTACTCAACTGAGGGAGGGGATGTTTCTCTCTCAACACTGATTTGTTCAGCTCATTGAGGTCAGTGCATATTCTCACCCTGCCCGTGCGCTTGGGCACCACAACCATGGGTGCACACCATTCTGTGGGCTTCTCCACCTTTGAGATAACACCTGCTGCTCCATGCGGTCTAACTCCTCTTTAACCTTAGGAAAGAGTGGGAGAGAAATGCGCCTAGGGGTTGCAATGTTGTATTCTCCCTCCATTTTTCCTAAACCAGAGAAAAGCTTTGGGTACATTGGTTGTACTGTTTCCTTGGATTTTAGGGAGACATTATCTAGTCTAGCAACCAGTAGTGCTAGAGCAGCCGACCCGCTTAACAGCGGCATGGCCACAGCCAGCCCTTCAACCACATATACAACTTCATTTATGCTTTTATCATTTTTACTCAGAGTGGCTTCAAACTTTCTTTTTACCTTTAAAAGCTCCTTTCCTGGCCCCTTCAGAACCCTTGTTGGGCTCATCAGCCTGTTGAACTGGCTCTGAGTGTACAGTGTATGAGGAACTGCAGTAACATCTGCTCCAGTGTCAATTTTAAACACTGCATTGTAGCTGTCCACATTGATGTCTGTCATCCAACGATTGCTCCTTATATCTTCTGATATTGAGCCCAGGAATGCAACATCATCATCTGTTTCCCCAGTCACTGTTGCAACGTTCCACTCTTGCCTTTTTTTTATTCCTGCACTCTGGCGTAATGGCCTTGTTTCTGTAGAGGTTGCACATTGCATCCTTTGCTGGACACTGCTGCAAACTGCCCTCTTGCATCTCCACATATTCTGCATTGTGTTTGTTTATCCTGCGGTGCTCTTTTCTCTTTGTGTGTTTTAACGTACTTCGGACGTGCGCCAAACTGTTTCAGCGCGTGCACGCTGTCGAGCTGTGTGCTGGAGATGTCTGTCCTGAAATTAACTTTGAGCAATTCTTGTTGCCTCTTTACCAGCTCACTTTGTCTAGCTTTATTTATTGCTCTCTCTAGCGTCAGTTCAGGATCCATTTGTTTGTTCTGAGTTGTTCTTTTTTATCTTTCAAACCGATCACAATTCTGTTTCTCACCATTTCATCATGAAGAGCGCCATACCACAGTGCTCCGCCAGGCAATGCAGCATGGAAGCTGTCAGCCGATTCGCCCAGCTCCTGCGGTCTGTGATTAAACTTTGTCCTCTCGAAAATGATGTTTCTTCGAGCCACAAAGTGTCCATCCAGTCTTCCAGTAACTGTTAGGTACTCACTCGCTTCCTCGGGGCTTAAGTGCAGAGAAGTCAGTATGTCCTCTACCTCCTCTCCCATAGTGTAGATGAGGGCATTCACTTGATTCTCGTTCGGTTGTGTCTCTAATCCAGACGCAATGTGGAATCTTTCAAAGCGTTTTATCCACACAGGCCAGTCATCTGCCTTGAAAGTGAACTTTTCCGGTGGTGAGACTTGAAACTGGTTAATCGTGACTGTTAGCCTCTTCCTCGGCGTTCCATGGAAAAAATAATAGACGGCACTAAACCTGACGTACTTTTTGGTCCGCTGGACACTAACATTGACTTGTTAATGTCTCGTTTTCACTTCTGACACCATGTCCTATTGTTATAAGTGTTCACTATAACTTATATAGAGGCTCTTGTATAGGAAAGGATTGGACCAACGTGTAGGTTGACTTGCTCTCCTTTATTAATCACCGATGCACAACGCGTTACATCATAAAGGTTCCTACCCTATTATGCCTGATACTACACTTTCTTCTTAGAAAGGAAGTACAGAAACACGTAACTCTGGATTTGTTTGAGGTGCAATAAACGACACAGCAGCTTTTTGGGATGTTGAAACTATTATGTTCTGCCTCGCTCATGAGAGTAACAGCTGGCAAAATTACAGCCTCGTCTAATGATTTTAATTTAACCATATATCGAGCCCGATTCTCGATTTCAAATGTGTGCTCTAAAATGATATTTATCAATGACTATTATCATTATTATAAGCAAGATAATAAATGGCAAAGATATGTAGAAAACAAACGTATAAGATACGTTCATAACAAACGTAACGTGGGAGAAAACGTTTCTAGCTAAACGTAATTGAGAATGCCGTTTAGTTCTGTGGGAACGTAATTTTTAGGAGACAGGGTTGGACTTTTTTTGTATGAATTTATGTTTCATCCAATCACAGAGCTTGTTGACTTATCACAAGGTTTGTCAAAGCGGACAGGCCTCGTCACAACAATAGCTGTGGATTATGGGTAGGTCTTTGGCGCTCCACATTTCAGAGAAAACAAGTTGTTTCTCAGAATTGAAGGGGAAAAACATAAAGCATTGCACACAATTTAAACCCATCAATGTTGTTTAATTAACAAGGATAATCTGGTGTTTTTTAGTTGATGAGTAGTGGAGATATCACTGTCAAATCAATCGACAGTAAGGAGAATACTTACTTCCGGGTGTACAATTCTCCGTTATCCAATGGGAATGGACGCTCACATTGCCTTTAAGAGCTGCCGACATAAATGGATGCGGTGCTTCCATGAGCGTCAAATACCGCCGCTGATGGGAATACATTGCAATCAGTTTAAAGCTCTTTGCTCAATTTATGAAGCTGAAGGAGCCTCGGCGCGTCCCAACTGCACGCCACGGGATCCTGACCGAGCGTTGCTCCTGGACGTTCAGGGAGTGAGAGTGTGTTGCACTCGCAAAACGATGCAGAGAAACTAGTCCATGCATTTGTTACTTCAAGGCTGGATTATTGTAACTCTTTATTATCAGGGTGTACCAAGAAGTCAGTCAAGTCGCTTCAGCTGATTCAAAATGCTGCAGCTCGTGTACTAACCAGAGTTAGGAAAAGGGACCACAGTACTCCTGTTCTGGCTGCCTTACACTGGCTCCCTATAGAACACAGGATAGCATTTTAAATTCATTCTTCTTGCCTAAAAAGCCCTTAATGGGCAGGTGCCATCTTACCTTAAAAAACTCATTATACCCTACTGTCCTACTAGGGCATTGCGTTCCAGGAATGCAGGGTTGTTGGTTGTTCCTAGAGTCTCTAAAAGTACAATGGGAGCCAGAGCCTTTTCTTATCAAGCTCCACATTTGTGGAATCAGCTTCCAGTTTGTGTTCGGGCGGCAGACACCCTATATCCGTTTTTAAGAGTGCACTCAAGACCTTCCTTTTTGATAAAGCTTATAGTTAGGGCTTATTAGATTCAGCCCATAGTTTTGCTGCTATAGGCTTAGTTTGTTGGGGGACACCTTACTTCTTCCTTCTCTCTGTCTATACCCGTGGTTACGTGCTCCCTTTTCTGTTCTCTTCTCTGTCTCTCTGCGCAGGTACACCTGGTCCGCCCCTGGCTCCGCCTCCGCCTCCCACAGGTGTCCTAATTCCATTCAGCTGGGGATTTAAAAGGAGAAGCTGGAGGAGAAGTAGCTCTCTCTATCCCTATGCCGGAAGACTTCTTCCGTGAACATTACTCTCTGCTGTTTAGGATCTGTAGATCCCTTGTGTTACTTTGTCTATATGTACTCTGGAGAACCAGGTAGTGTAGGTTTTCGCGGCTTTATTTTAGCCGCAGGGATTTGTTAGATCTCTGGGTAGCTCTGCAGCTCTGGGTCCTACGTGGGACTAATAAAGGTATTCTGATTCTGAACTATACGACGCTCAACAGCTCGCTTAACGGAACTTTGACGCTGGTATCAGTTTTGTTTACCACCAATCACGGGAGTATTGTGTATAGAAAGTGTTGAGTTATACTGTATATCTCGCGCTACCTAACATCCATGAAGGCAACATGACAGAGGGAGGCCTGTCATGCCCAACTACTCTTTGGTAAGCCCCGCCCCCGAGCAACATCAGGGCCAAACGTTTGAAAAATAAATAAAAAGATCCGAAGGCGAAAAAAAATGAAAAAGATTTTAAACTGAAATAATTGTTGTTTGAATCTGAAAATGTAATATCTGCAACCGAAAAAAACAAGGATTCAAATATTAAAATATGTATAAAAGTGAAATGTGAAAATAAATATTTATTCAAAAACATCAGAACTGAATCAAAAAACAATACTCAACCTGAACATTATTTCAATATTTTTCAAAGTTCAGGATACACACTTGAACTTTCAAATAAATTGTATTTTTTTTTATGTTCAAAACGTATGACCCTGATAGGACGTTTCCGATGTCTCCTCAGAAGCAATCTTGAAGGAAACACAACACACTGTGTCCTCATTGGTCCTGCTTCACCGGCTTAATACAGGTTAGTAAACTGTGCACACATCATAATGAATGCCCCATAAGGTTCGCCTATATAATGTGACGGTCCGCTAACAGTTTAAAGAGCTAATAGAATGAAGGACAATACTGTTCTTATTACGATAATATATACTATTATTAATGGGAAATCATTTTTCATTCATGACAATGCCCGCCGTATTTATAAATCGTGATTTATTACAACTTTCCATGCTCGCTTCCGATGTTACACGACCGCTCCGAACAAAACAGCTGTCGCTGGTTAGTGACGTCATGCACGTCACGGTCAACACAGTCTCACTCCCTAAACGTCCAGGAGCAACGCTTGGTCAGGGTTCTATGGCGTGCAGTTGTGACGCGCCAAGTCTCCTTCAGCTTCATAAACGGACGCAAAGAGCTTTCAACTGATTGCAATGTATTCCCATCGGCAGCGGTATTTTACGCTCAGGGAAGCACCGCATCGGTCCATGTCGGTGGCATTTAAAGGCAATGTGAGCGTCCATTCCCATTGGATAACGGCACTGAAGACAGTGCTGATTGGAAAGAGACCAGAGAACCTGCATCAGGTTCAAACTCACTGAAAAATAGACATGAATCTGTCAGTGATCCACGACATAGTGCTGAAAATAAACCATTAAGCTGCTCATCTGTAAAAAAGCTTTTTCACAGAGTGGAAATTTAAAGGCACACATGAGAGTACACACAGGAGAAAACCATTCAGCTGCTCAGTCTGTAAGAAAGCTTTTTCACGGAGTGATCATTTTAAAGGCACACATGAGAGTCCACACAGGAGAGAAACCATTCACTGCTCCGTCTGTAAGAAATATTTTGCAATGAAAAAAGATGTAAAACGACACATGAGAATCCACACAGGAGAGAAACCACACAGCTGCTCAGTCTGTACAAAAACATTTTCACGGAGTGCAAATTTAAAGACACACATGAGAGTCCACACAGGAGAGGAAAAATAGAGCTGCAATGTTTGTGACAAAATTTTAAATGTCATTGTCTCAAAAGACACAAGTGTGTTGGTCGTCAGCTGTGTGTGTGTGTGTGTGTGTGTGTGTGTGTGTGGTGTGTGTGTGTGTGTGTGTGTGTTGTGTGTGTGTGTGTGTGTGTGTGTGTGTGTGTGTGTGTGTGTGGTGTGTGTGTGTGTGTTGTGTGGTGTGTGTGTGTGTGTGTGTGTGTGTGTGTGTGTGTGGTCCACCGATTGTTCCTTAGAGACAATACACTGGGGTAAATTGTGCCATTGATAATTGAAGTAAAACAGATCATTTTAATCTCTCAAACAATCCATCCAGACTTTGTACAATGACCAATGGAACCTGCTGGTGATCCATTGAGGAGGCTGTCCTTGAAGCGGGAACATGAACATGGGTGGGACTGCATTTCCAGTGGCGTTCACTGCACAGGTCCAGTGACGAGCTCTCCTCTTTCAGCAGATGTTACTGAACCCACTTGTTTCTTCCCTTTCTCTGTGACAACCTGCTTGGGTGTCTGCACTAAAGCAAGACAAATTCAATACAAAATTATTTATTTAATATTTATTTAAAGTTTTAACAACATCAAAGGCCACTTTTCTATAACAAGGCCTATGAACACCTAACATCCTACTTGTCCAATGCTGCAGGGAAATGAACTTCTGTTCCCTTCTGGCTGTTCCACCAATTTGCTTAAACAAGGCCTAGCGCCACATGAAACATACTCAGAACAAAATTAAAATTCCAAAATGAGCACCTAATCATCTGCATCTGAATCTCTTCACAGATTCGGCCTACTACTGAACATCCCACTTGTCAATGCTGCAGGGGAATGTGAACTTATACTCCCTTCTGGCTGTACCACCAAGTTTTTGTGGTGTGGGTAGTTTCTTGAGCACATCACCTCTAGGGATGACTCCTTCATCATTCTCTCTAAATGTGAAGATGGGCTTTCCATCAACAGACCTCTACAACTTTGCTTCAGAAACTTTGCACTGATCTCGTCACCTTCAACATTCTCCACCAATCCAACATAGTTATAGGATTTGGATTTTTTACCTGCAAACTTCACAATGACAAAGTCACCAGCAGACAGATCCTTGTCACCATCATCATCATCACTCTGGACATCTGACATGTGTTGGCTCATGAGATGGTCCAGGCAGGTGAGCAGCTGCACTGGTGGAGGGCTCTTCTCCAGGCAGGTCAGCAGTGGCACTGGGTTCATCTTCTGGATGTGCCCTGTCTGTCACCATTGATGGTGCATAGTCTTCTTCCGGGAAGATGTCCCTGTTGAAAGGGTATATGTCTGTTGCTCTGAAACCTGAGGTTATGTTTGTTGGTGACATTGCAGAGAGGAACGCTTGCTTCACAAGTTCCGAGACCTCATAGATCGATACGGTTCGCCCAGGATGTGATCGCATCCACCCATCCATCGCTCGGTTATAGTAGGTTTTGAGTGGTCCATAGACAGTTTTGTCTAATGGTTGCAAGCGGTGTGAGGTGGCAGGGTGAGCATAATGACCCCATTCTCTTTAGCAATTGTCACTGACTTGAGTGAGATGTGAGACTCATGGTTGTCCAGAATGAGCAGGACTGGGTGATCGGTGGAGCAGTTGGTGTGGCGGATGAAGTGCTTCAGGAAGATGAGGAAGGCGTCTTCATTCATCCATCCAGACTTTGTACAATGACCAATGGAACCTGCTGGTGATCCATTGAGGAGCTGTCCTTGAAGCGGGAACATGAACATGGGTGGGACTGCATTTCCAGTGGCGTTCACTGCACAGGCCACAGTGACGAGCTCTCCTCTTTCAGCAGATGTTACTGAACCCACTTGTTTCTTCCCTTTCTCTGTGACAACCTGCTTGGGTGTCTGCACTGTCGTCACACCAGTTTCATCCATGTTGTACTTCATGTGTGGAGGGAAGCTGTACCTGAAATGAAATAAAGGTAGTGCTGATGATCAGAGACGTTTAAAGCAGTTTTAACATACTTGGATGTGGTTGTGTGTGTAAATGTCAACTCTGCTGCCGAGGACAGAAGACCCTCTCGCCAGGCTGCCAGGCTAGTGTGTGTGTGTGTGTGTGTGTGTGTGTGTTGTGTGTGTGTGGTGTGGTGTGTTGTTTGGTGGTGTGTGTGTGTGTGTGTGTGTGTGTGTGTGTGTGTGTGTGTGTGTGTGGTGGTGTGTGTGCGCGCGCGCATCACAGTCAGTACTTTACACTTCAGTCTACAGAAACACACACCACACACACACCTGAGGAGGAATAAGCCCCATGAATGTACAGTCGTTGGAGATATGTGTGTGAGATTAACCCAGGCCCTTTGGCACAAATCACCCCAAGCCCACCATTTTGAAAAAATGCATCCCCCAGCTGTTTTGAGCTAGCATCATGCTAACTGTATAGACTCGTGGTGTAGCTTACTAAAGCACTAAAACATGTGTGAACTGTTTTCAAAGTTGTCTAAATTTTTCAAACAAGGCAATCAAAAAACCTTGATCATAGACATTTTACTTTGGAGGGCAACAAATAGTTTTTTGAACTTAAATGTACTTACCTCTCAAGCCATGTGTCTCCCTTCTTTGCAGGATGATTGAAATGGATGCCTCTTCAAAAATATGTGGTCACATGACCAACTTCTTCTATGGTTTTTTAGATAACAGGGGTGGCAATACTTGCCCCTTGGCACAAATTACCCCACTCTCCCCTACTGGCAGGGCCGATTTTTGTCAATAAGTTTCTGTTTTTGTAGTGTATTTGTCTTTTGTAGAGATTTTTCATTTATTCTTTATATATAAAATCTCGCCTAGAGCAGCAAATTGTCTAGAACCGGCACTGGTACCAGGCCTAATTGTAAATGTATATTGTATGTAGACATACATTTATTATATATTTTTTGTATTGCATTACACGTTCGAAATAAATCAAATCAAATGTGTCTTTGAAGAGGTGCTACATTACTGAAAAACAACTGTTAGTGTGTTTATACACCAGGCTGCAAAAGATAAATATGCAATTTGATGGAGAGGCATTTCAGTGCAGAATACATTTATTGGGCATAATTTCCACACTGTGGATTCTTCAATCTGCAAGGCAATAAAAAAAATAAACACAGCAGGTACAGAATACATGACTAAAAAGGCATACTGTAGTGTGAGTATGTGCAGCTCAATTAAAAGCAGCGGCAAATAGGTGCGTTTTTTGTTGGGATTTAAAATAGGAAGTGTTTTGGCGGACGGGCATGATTTAGGTTTGTTCCCAATTGTTGGGGCATAATAACTAAAAGCTACTTTTCCATGTTTAGTGGTTTTCTTGGAACAGAGAGCAGACCCGACCCAGAAGACCTCAGACTCCTGGATGCTTCATAGTGATGGAGTAGGTCGTCTATATACCTCGGTCCTAAGCTATTTAGTGATTTAAAAACTAGCAGTATTTTAAAATCAATTATTTGGCAGACTGGAAGCCAGTGTAATGATCTCAGAACCGGAGTGATGTGATCCACTTTCTAGTGTCAGTGAGTACTCGAGCAGCAGCGTTCTGAATCAGCTGCAGCTTTCTGATAGATTTTTTAGTGAGCCCTGTGAATACACTATTGCAGTAGTCGAGTCTACTGAAAATAAAAGCATGGACAAGTTTTTCTAAATCCTGTTGCGACATTAGTTTCTTAATCCTTGATATATTCTTCAGGTGTAGTATGCAGACCTAATAACTGTTGTAATGTGACTGTTAAAATTCAGGTCTGAGTCCATTACACTACACCCAGATTTCTTGCTTTGTGAGTTACTTTGTAGTCTGCCGACTGAAGCTCTGTGATACTTTTAATCGGTCCTTCTTTGCTCCAAAAACAATGATCTCAGTTTTTTGTTTGTTTAATTGGAGAAAGTTCTGATCATCCAGTCAGTGATGTGCTCAATGCACTCACTCAGTGTTCTAATTGGAGAATAGTCTCCCGGTGTAATTTAAAATAAATCTGGGTGTCGTCTGCATAGATGTGATAGCTTAGATCGCTCTTTTTAATAATTTCAGCCAGAGGTAGCATATAAATATTAAAAAGAAAAGGTTCTAAGATGGAGCCTTGAGGAACCACGCATGACATATTTATCAGGGTTGATTTGTAATTGCCTATTGAGACAAAGTTTGTTCTGTCCTTCAAGTAGGAGCTAAACCAGTTTAGAGGTTGTTGCTGAAACTCCCACCCAGTTTTCAAGACGGTCTAACAATATGTTGTGGTCAACAGTATCAAAGGCAGCGCCGAGATCTAATAATACTAACACTGATATTCTGCCACTGTCAAATGCATGTCATTTAAGACCTTAACAACTGAAGTCTCAGTGCTGTGGTTAGGTCGAAAGCTCGACTGAAACACATCAAAACCGTCAGTTAAAAACATGAAATCACTCAACTGTTGAAAAACTGCTTTTTCAATCAATTTGCTTAAAAAGGGAAGGTTTGATATTGGCCGTAATTATTCATTATGGTTCTAGGTTATGCTTTTTTAGGAGCGGTTTAATTATCGCAGTTTTCAGGGCCTGTGGAAATACCCTGATTGAAGAGACTTGTTTACTATGTGTATATATCTGAGGCCAAGCAATGAAAAACAGTTTTGAAAAATCCTGTCAGTCCTGCTGCTTGCCCTTGAGCAAAGAGGGCCCTCAGTGACAAGATGAAAAAATAAAACACAGCTTTTCTATAGGTCAAATTAATAATTTTCTAAACCGTCTCTGTACTGTAGGTCTCACTATGTATGCGCTCACATTTATTACTACGCGGCGGCGGTGTATAGCCGAATAACAGCCCCACCCTCACTCATGTCACATTTTGTCACATGAGCAAAAAAAATGGCTGTTGCCGGTAGCCCAAACGCCCAGCGGGGCTGTGAAAAGGAAAGAAAAAGAAGAGAGAGAGTGGCGGCTGCATTAAAAAAATTGCCAACAATAAATAGCCTTTTCAAAAAAGCAAAAAGTGACAAAAATAGGCCAGCAACACCACAAGGAACAGTGGCGGCGGTCACGAGGGATGTTGTTGAGCAATGTTAGCCTTGACCTAGCATGCTAACGCAGCCAGCGAGTAGAAAGAGGAGGAAAAAAATGAAGACGAGCCTGACGAGGACGCTCACAGAGCAGGGTCAAGGTTCGAGTTCATCGGAAGTTCCCTGTGTCTCTCAGGACCCTGCACAATGGGGATTAATTGCTGGAAATGTCCGGGAGGAGACTTTGATGAAAGAGGTTTCATACTTTTCATATTCGGGACAACGAAGTATCCAGCATCTCGGAGCACCCTGTATCAAGATTGATGCAAAACAAGTGATATTTGACCTTTTTAGACAGATTTAGCAAAATAAATCTCTTCTGGGGCCATTTGGGTGGATTTTCCTTATCTCTGCCCCCCTTCTTCGATTTTTACATGTGGACATCGCTTTCTGACCGTTAGAGCCAATAGAATCGAAGGGGAATCTTCCCACACATACACATTGTAAAACAAATAGGTGGGGGCTTCGCTTACCCCAGTTTTGCTCCAGAGTGAAGCTGTCTCTAGGTCTGACATCTCAAAAAACCGAAAAGCAGATTGTTATTGCTCATGGATTATCAGAAATCATTCAAAGTGACACAGACACATTGGATTAACCTATGGATTAACTTCAGCAGCGTTAATGCCATTGAAGACCAGTTTTGACCAGACAATGACCAAGGTAGGCCATGAATTCATATAATTGAGTGATAATGAGGATACCCATGATTCTGTGTCCCCCTCACGATGTGAAATGATGGGTTGAGATGTTGCAGCAAAGATAAATAATAAGGTTTTGTGAGTGAATTTCGGTGCAGTCATCTGTCAGCATTTTTCGCTCGTTGCTAATTCAGAGGCCTCAGCGTTAGCATTGTGTTTTTTTTTTAGCTTTTTTTTTATAAATGATCAGTTAGATGAGTTTCTTTCCGTTACATGGATATAAAACATTCATAGTTTATTATATGAACATGCCCTCAGACACTGTTTTCTGCAAGATATTGCAGGAGGCCCCCGTTACCGGGGTGTTTCTCTGGCTTAACAGGTTCACTGATAAACAACCACGTTACATCATAAAGGTTCCTACCCTATTATGCAACAAGTCCTCCAACTCATACGACTAGTGCTGCGTACCTGGACTCACATTCAGGTTCAGGTCCGGACTCAAGTCCAGAGGTTCAGGTTCAGGTCCGGACTTATAAGTCCGGACCTGAACCCATGGCTTGTGTCAAGTGGTGTGAGTAACTAAAGTGAACTTATTGTGAGCTAATTATCAATTGAAAATTAACTCATAATCAACTCAAATTCAAACTCATCAGGTTTATTGTGCTCCCTTCCAACTTGTGTCTACATTTCTCTACAAAGTACAAATGTGCCACTTAGTCCTACAAATGACTTATGACAGCAACTACAGTGAACTACTACAAAGTTCAAACATTTATTTCATTTACCAAACTAAAGTAACCAAACAGTCCCTGAGCTGACTGAGCCTAAATCCCTAAAACGTTGCTGAAAAGGTAGAGTTGTAGAGTAGACTATACGCATCACACCTGTTACACACCTAATATACAGTATAGGCTACACTCTAGTGACTGTACAGTCAGAGTGTACTGTACTGTCTGTGCACCATTGTATTTTCTACAACTCTACAATACATACTGTTAGAAATTAAAATCAATGTTGATATGGCGTAATTTTGAATTAAAAACACTAATTTAAATCACTTTTATTCTGAAAAAACCCGAAAGTTCACACTATTAACTTAAAACTTTTATTCTGAAATTCTTCACTTCCGGTTAGCATTAGCATGTGGCGAAATTCTACAGTTTCAAACCGTAAATCGAAGGTGAAATGAACATGTGATGTTGTACACTGAGCACACTGGGATTAGCACTCATTTATTGACACTGAATAACGTTTATCAGGGAATGTTTAAATAACCACAGACACCAGAATATACGTAAGTGCTAGTTTTTTTTGCGAGTCCAAGTTACCGGTTCCTGACGTTCCGGTTTTAACCGGACTTGAACCGAAACTTTTTACAAGTCCAGTACCGGTTCGGCGTACCGGTACGCAGCACTACATACGACCAAATGGGTCGATTGTTTAAGCCCTTATTACGACCAAATATGTCGTTTGTTCAAGCGCTTAATACCTATAATTCCGTTTTAAAATTGTCGGCCTCTAGTGCTCCCGTTCAATGCCAAACGTTACAGAGGGTTGTTTATTCACAAATAACCCTCTCTGTAAAATCCTAAATTGTAGGATAGTTTGGCCATTAAAACGCTTTATGATTAGATTTCTAGCGAGAAGTATATATTGTACTTTTAGAATCCACGTCCAGTCGATATGTAGGATCTATAGTTTGATAGATATTACGAAGATGATTTGAGGTTTCGTCAGGAGAACGTGTATATGCGGCAAGCTTCCATGTAAAGTTACGGGTTGAAAACAGTATTTCCGGTCTCGCCGTTTTCATAATAAACCAATGATCAAATGATTTAACAGTGATATCTGCACTACTCATCCACTACAAAACATCAGTTTATCCTAGTTCATTATACGACATTAATTGGTTTAAATTGTGTACAATGCTTTTGTGTTTTTCCCATAGGTTTTTCTCTTTCGATTCTGAGAGACACATTTCTGTTTTCAGAGGTTTTGATAGGCTAAAATCACGCCGCAATGCACGTCGGGATATGGTGTTTATGTGATATGAAATCGGAAAAAAACATTAAAAAAATAATAATAATACTTTATTCCGAGTGTTCTTGCTTTTCTCTTTGAAAGTCATCACATAACGGCATTGCAATACACGGTTCGGCTGCATTAAATATTACATATCTGCCCTAGATATGTATTTATAGAGCCCTGATCAGAAGACCTTTTGACAAACTGGAAGAGATGCCGCCAAAACTGAATACGTGACGTGGACCATAAATATATCAACAATTAAACAACATCTTCCATTTCTTTTCACACAATACGTCTCCTTGCAGTATCAACACTAATTCGGCTGACTTTTATATTTGATCCAATTAGTAGATAGTCTGTATTTACACCATAAAGGTGCACAGCTGATAGAAAAGGACTTTTTTGTAGTTTTTAAAGATATTACTGATTTTCTGAACTACCTTTCCAACTCCTCATGCAGTTGACTGTTACAGGTCTATACAAGTGCATGGTACAATGCATAAGCTTCACATCGAGAGACTGAAACTGTATTTTTTTACCGTTCTGTTTTAATTTCACAATAAAGTTTATAGTCATATTATGTACGATATTATTATGTTTTATTAACTAGACCACTGGTCTAAACCGCACCTCCTAGTGGTTAAAGCACGTTATTGAATTTAGTTGTAGAATAAGTTATATTTGATGAAAACATTTAAATATTAAGAGTAGCCTACATACAAAATAGGGGTCAATGATAGAAATATAGAATGGAAAATATCAAGAAGATACTGTAGTGATCTCTACAATAAAACAGTTTAGTGCAGGACGTCCAAAGATATTAACAGGAGGATGTGCAAAACAGACAAACTGATAAGGCTGAATTTTACTCAGGTGTAACTAAAGTCTGATTTAAGGGTTGTTTATATTTCACATCATTAATCAGAATCTGCAAAGTAACAAAAATAAATGTAGTAGAAATACCAGGTTAACCTCTGAATTGTAGTGGAGTAGAACAAAGTAGTACATGCTGCTGTAACAAAAACATTTCCCAACTTGGGATCAATAAAGTATCTTAACTTAAGATGATCGATGGCTACTGCCATATTTGCTAAATGTGCATCTGAACCTTGACAAGTGCATGTTTCAGGCTTATCAATTAACAGCAGGAGGGGTCACAGACATAAGACCAGCTGTCATGTGGTATTAATGCTGCCCATTATGGACACAAGCAATTTTCACCCATGTATTAATTATATGTTTTAAATTTGATAACACCAATGTGTTTCGTATCCCCTAAACCTCCAGGGATGTATACAGTTTAATACTGGCAACTTCTAATTGTGGGAAATACGAAAACGTCTTTTAAAACTACATTTCCCAGTAGAGACGTGCCATAGAACATGTTGCGAAACACACAATAGCCAGCAAGTGTAATTCTGGGGGGGAGGGCCGGGCTGGACCCGTCCAAGTCCAGTTTTGGATAGTCTGGCGTGGTTCCATTCCATTTCAAAGAGCTGTTTGACAGCGTAACCTTGTCGCACTGCCACTCCAATATCCAATCACAGAGCTTGAGGGCTAATCACGGGGTTTGTAAAGCAAGGCGGATGTTGTAGTCCCAAACGATAGCTGGGGATTCTGGGTATTGTAGTGTCTTCGGAAACTCTGTAGTGTCTAAACTCCGAAAAAACTATTTGTTTCTCCGAATCGAAGGTTAAAAACACAAAAGCATTGTACACAATTTAAACCAATCAATATTGTGTAATTAACAAGGATAAACTGATGTTTTTTAGTGGATGAGTAATGGAGATATCACTGTGTAATCATTTGACAGTGTGGGGAATACTTCCGGTTTTATTATGAAAACTTCGAGACCGGAAATACTGTTTTCACCCACGCTAACTTTACATGGAAGTTGCCCCATATGCAGTACACGTTCTCCTGGCGAGACCTCAAATCATCTTCGTATATCTATCAAACTGTAGATCCTACACATCCACTGGACGTAGATTATAAAAGTACAATATACACTTCTCGCTAGAAATCTAATAAAAAAGCATTTTAATGGCCAAACTATTCCACAATTTAGGATTTTCCAGAGAGGGTTATTTGTGAATAAACGACCCTCCGGAGCGTTTGCAATCGACAGGAGCATGTTGTTTCTTACACGACCACTAGAGGTGCTACACTTTAAAACGTGACTCTGGGTCGTATTTAGCTGCTGAACAATCGACCTATATGGTCGTTTTTTTGTAGGAGGACAGGCTGCTATTATGCCTGATACTACATCCCCCTTTCTAAATAGGAGACCTTACCTGTGGAGAGGATGTGTATGGACAACACAAGCCTCTGAAGCGGATATTAAACCATGTCTTAACTTGTATTCATTCTAATGAACAATACATGTATAACAGCATTACATCTCAAGTTTACCAAGATGGATATTATTAAAGACACTAAAGGCTTTTTTTTAGGTCTTAACATAGTGCAAAATATGAAACACTTTATCAACATGTGTTTCTGAAAACACTGCAACATATAGTTTTGTCTAACTGTAGAATTCTTATTAAAACATTCAACTGCTGTACTTCTTTTTATTCATTTATTTAGTTTTAACTATGGAGGGATGGGGTGGACTACCTAAACCCTCCTGCTGAGTGTGGGGATTATTCTGCCCTATTGACCACTCAGTTCCCTGGCTATGAACGCACAAAGTATTTTAGATGTGCAGGAGGCGCCCTGTGCTTTGCTGACTCGAGTCAAGCTGGACTTCTGGTGTGGCAGGAGTGCATGCTGCCTCAGTAGTGGTGTTTACAGGTTTGGTGTTATCAGATAATCGAGGACCCTCAGGGGTTGAAGAGAGGTGGTATCTGTTTCTTCGGACGGTGCCCCTGGGTGTCTCAACGATGTAAGACCTGAGTGTTCCTGCTGTTGACACCACTGTGCCCTTCTCATGTGTATCTTTGATCCATACATGTTCGCCGGGTTGCAGGTGCAGCATATCATGTGCTCTGTGTCTGCGATCATAGTTTTGTCTCTGTTTTTGTCTGCAACTTTGTTCTGTCAATTTCAACCTTATCATATCAGCACATCCTGGGTTGAGCTGTGATGGAATGACAGGAACGAGTGTCCTTATTTTCTTCCCCATGAGAAGCTCTGTGGGACTGTATCCATTTGCCAGAGGAGTAGCACGGTAGGCCATGAGGGCAAGATATGGATCACTTGATTTCTTAAGGAGACCTTTGATTGTCCTCACAGCCCTCTCCGCTTCTCCATTGCTCTGAGGGAAGTGGGGACTGGATGTCACATGACTGAAGTTCCAGTCCTGGGCAAACTTCCTGAACGGCTCGGATGCAAACTGTGGTCCATTGTCTGAGCGCACTATCTCTGGCACCCCATGTCGTGCAAAGATAGACTTGAAGTGTGTAATAACTGCCTCTGATGTTGTGGAAGTTAATTTTGCCACTTCAAAAAATCTTGAAAAATAGTCAACATTGACCAAATAATGTTTGTTGTCTAATTGAAACAGATCTGCTCTCACTTTAGACGATGGTCTTGGTGGGAACTCAGTAGGCATCAATGTCTCTCTGAGGTTTGTTCTCTCCCGGCTACATGTGTCACAGTTCTCTATCACTTTTGTTAACTCCTTGCTGAGTCCTGGCCACCACACAGACTGTTTGGCTCTTTCTCTGCATTTGGTTATGCCCATGTGACCTTCATGCAGCTTGGTGAGCATGTCAGCTCTGAGCGATGTAGGGATCACTATCCTGCTACCATAAAGTAGGAGACCATTTTGAACTGTGAGCTCACCTGAGAGTGAGAGATAGGGTTGAAACACTCTCTCAATAGAAAACTTGTCTGGCCATCCCTACACAGTACCTTTTTAACTGTTCGAGTGTCATTGATTTGGTGTGTCTGTATTTCCCTGAGTCTCTTTTCTTTAGCTTGCAGGCTTGCTATGACTGAGTCCACGTACAGATTGATTTCATTTTCATGAAGCCACTCATTTATGTTGCTGACAGGAGTTCTGGATAGTACATCTGCAGTTGCGATGTCTTTGCAGTATCGCCCAAATGGTGTAATGAAAGTTGTTCGCAGAGATGATTCCTTGGACAGTGGAATCTGCCAAAATCCTGCATTTGCATCAAGCTTTGAAAACACTTTAGCTCCAGCGATCTTTCCTAGGGTGTACTCAACTGAGGGGAGGGGATGTTTCTCTCTCAACACTGATTTGTTCAGCTCATTGAGGTCAGTGCATATTCTCACCCTGCCCGTGCGCTTGGGCACCACAACCATGGGTGCACACCATTCTGTGGGCTTCTCCACCTTTGAGATAACACCTGCTGCTCCATGCGGTCTAACTCCTCTTTAACCTTAGGAAAGAGTGGGAGAGAAATGCGCCTAGGGGTTGCAATGTTGTATTCTCCCTCCATTTTTCCTAAACCAGAGAAAAGCTTTGGGTACATTGGTTGTACTGTTTCCTTGGATTTTAGGGAGACATTATCTAGTCTAGCAACCAGTAGTGCTAGAGCAGCCGACCCGCTTAACAGCGGCATGGCCACAGCCAGCCCTTCAACCACATATACAACTTCATTTATGCTTTTATCATTTTTACTCAGAGTGGCTTCAAACTTTCTTTTTACCTTTAAAAGCTCCTTTCCTGGCCCCTTCAGAACCCTTGTTGGGCTCATCAGCCTGTTGAACTGGCTCTGAGTGTACAGTGTATGAGGAACTGCAGTAACATCTGCTCCAGTGTCAATTTTAAACACTGCATTGTAGCTGTCCACATTGATGTCTGTCATCCAACGATTGCTCCTTATATCTTCTGATATTGAGCCCAGGAATGCAACATCATCATCTGTTTCCCCAGTCACTGTTGCAACGTTCCACTCTTGCCTTTTTTTTATTCCTGCACTCTGGCGTAATGGCCTTGTTTCTGTAGAGGTTGCACATTGCATCCTTTGCTGGACACTGCTGCAAACTGCCCTCTTGCATCTCCACATATTCTGCATTGTGTTTGTTTATCCTGCGGTGCTCTTTTCTCTTTGTGTGTTTTAACGTACTTCGGACGTGCGCCAAACTGTTTCAGCGCGTGCACGCTGTCGAGCTGTGTGCTGGAGATGTCTGTCCTGAAATTAACTTTGAGCAATTCTTGTTGCCTCTTTACCAGCTCACTTTGTCTAGCTTTATTTATTGCTCTCTCTAGCGTCAGTTCAGGATCCATTTGTAATTGTTCTGAGTCTTTTATCTTTCAAACCGATCACAATTCTGTTTCTCACCATTTCATCATGAAGAGCGCCATATCCACAGTGCTCCGCCAGGCAATGCAGCATGGAAGCTGTCAGCCGATTCGCCCAGCTCCTGCGGTCTGTGATTAAACTTTGTCCTCTCGAAAATGATGTTTCTTCGAGCCACAAAGTGTCCATCCAGTCTTCCAGTAACTGTTAGGTACTCACTCGCTTCCTCGGGGCTTAAGTGCAGAGAAGTCAGTATGTCCTCTACCTCCTCTCCCATAGTGTAGATGAGGGCATTCACTTGATTCTCGTTCGGTTGTGTCTCTAATCCAGACGCAATGTGGAATCTTTCAAAGCGTTTTATCCACACAGGCCAGTCATCTGCCTTGAAAGTGAACTTTTCCGGTGGTGAGACTTGAAACTGGTTAATCGTGACTGTTAGCCTCTTCCTCGGCGTTCCATGGAAAAAATAATAGACGGCACTAAACCTGACGTACTTTTTGGTCCGCTGGACACTAACATTGACTTGTTAATGTCTCGTTTTCACTTCTGACACCATGTCCTATTGTTATAAGTGTTCACTATAACTTATATAGAGGCTCTTGTATAGGAAAGGATTGGACCAACGTGTAGGTTGACTTGCTCTCCTTTATTAATCACCGATGCACAACGCGTTACATCATAAAGGTTCCTACCCTATTATGCCTGATACTACACTTTCTTCTTAGAAAGGAAGTACAGAAACACGTAACTCTGGATTTGTTTGAGGTGCAATAAACGACACAGCAGCTTTTTGGGATGTTGAAACTATTATGTTCTGCCTCGCTCATGAGAGTAACAGCTGGCAAAATTACAGCCTCGTCTAATGATTTTAATTTAACCATATATCGAGCCCGATTCTCGATTTCAAATGTGTGCTCTAAAATGATATTTATCAATGACTATTATCATTATTATAAGCAAGATAATAAATGGCAAAGATATGTAGAAAACAAACGTATAAGATACGTTCATAACAAACGTAACGTGGGAGAAAATACGTTTCTAGCTAAACGTAATTGAGAATGCCGTTTAGTTCTGTGGGAACGTAATTTTTAGGAGACAGGGTTGGACTTTTTTTGTATGAATTTATGTTTCATCCAATCACAGAGCTTGTTGACTTATCACAAGGTTTGTCAAAGCGGACAGGCCTCGTCACAACAATAGCTGTGGATTATGGGTAGGTCTTTGGCGCTCCACATTTCAGAGAAAACAAGTTGTTTCTCAGAATTGAAGGGGAAAAACATAAAGCATTGCACACAATTTAAACCCATCAATGTTGTTTAATTAACAAGGATAATCTGGTGTTTTTTAGTTGATGAGTAGTGGAGATATCACTGTCAAATCAATCGACAGTAAGGAGAATACTTACTTCCGGGTGTACAATTCTCCGTTATCCAATGGGAATGGACGCTCACATTGCCTTTAAGAGCTGCCGACATAAATGGATGCGGTGCTTCCATGAGCGTCAAATACCGCCGCTGATGGGAATACATTGCAATCAGTTTAAAGCTCTTTGCTCAATTTATGAAGCTGAAGGAGCCTCGGCGCGTCCCAACTGCACGCCACGGGATCCTGACCGAGCGTTGCTCCTGGACGTTCAGGGAGTGAGAGTGTGTTGCACTCGCAAAACGATGCAGAGAAACTAGTCCATGCATTTGTTACTTCAAGGCTGGATTATTGTAACTCTTTATTATCAGGGTGTACCAAGAAGTCAGTCAAGTCGCTTCAGCTGATTCAAAATGCTGCAGCTCGTGTACTAACCAGAGTTAGGAAAAGGGACCACATTACTCCTGTTCTGGCTGCCTTACACTGGCTCCCTATAGAACACAGGATAGCATTTTAAATTCATTCTTCTTGCCTAAAAAGCCCTTAATGGGCAGGTGCCATCTTACCTTAAAAAACTCATTATACCCTACTGTCCTACTAGGGCATTGCGTTCCAGGAATGCAGGGTTGTTGGTTGTTCCTAGAGTCTCTAAAAGTACAATGGGAGCCAGAGCCTTTTCTTATCAAGCTCCACATTTGTGGAATCAGCTTCCAGTTTGTGTTCGGG
Organism: Pseudochaenichthys georgianus; assembly: GCF_902827115.2. Lineage (NCBI taxonomy): Eukaryota > Metazoa > Chordata > Actinopteri > Perciformes > Channichthyidae > Pseudochaenichthys > Pseudochaenichthys georgianus. The sequence goes on from NC_047519.1 coordinate 38,358,781, forward strand.
CGGCAGACACCCTATATCCGTTTTTAAGAGTGCACTCAAGACCTTCCTTTTTGATAAAGCTTATAGTTAGGGCTTATTAGATTCAGCCCATAGTTTTGCTGCTATAGGCTTAGTTTGTTGGGGGACACCTTACTTCTTCCTTCTCTCTGTCTATACCCGTGTGTTACGTGCTCCCTTTTCTGTTCTCTTCTCTGTCTCTCTGCTGCGCAGGTACACCTGGTCCGCCCCTGGCTCCGCCTCCGCCTCCCACAGGTGTCCTAATTCCATTCAGCTGGGGATTTAAAAGGAGAAGCTGGAGGAGAAGTAGCTCTCTCTATCCCTATGCCGGAAGACTTCTTCCGTGAACATTACTCTCTGCTGTTTAGGATCTGTAGATCCCTTGTGTTACTTTGTCTATATATGTACTCTGGAGAACCAGGTAGTGTAGGTTTTCGCGGCTTTATTTTAGCCGCAGGGATTTGTTAGATCTCTGGGTAGCTCTGCAGCTCTGGGTCCTACGTGGGACTAATAAAGGTATTCTGATTCTGAACTATACGACGCTCAACAGCTCGCTTAACGGAACTTTGACGCTGGTATCAGTTTTGTTTACCACCAATCACGGGAGTATTGTGTATAGAAAGTGTTGAGTTATACTGTATATCTCGCGCTACCTAACATCCATGAAGGCAACATGACAGAGGGAGGCCTGTCATGCCAAACTACTCTTTGGTAAGCCCCGCCCCCCAAGCAACATCAGGGCCAAACGTTTGAAAAATAAATAAAAAGATCCGAAGGCGAAAAAAAATGAAAAAGATTTTAAACTGAAATAATTGTTGTTTGAATCTGAAAATGTAATATCTGCAACCGAAAAAAACAAGGATTCAAATATTAAAATATGTATAAAAGTGAAATGTGAAAATAAATATTTTATTCAAAAACATCAGAACTGAATCAAAAACAATACTCAACCTGAACATTATTTCAATATTTTTCAAAGTTCAGGATACACACTTGAACTTTCAAATAAATTGTATTTTTTTTTATGTTCAAAACGTATGACCCTGATAGGACGTTTCCGATGTCTCCTCAGAAGCAATCTTGAAGGAAACACAACACACTGTGTCCTCATTGGTCCTGCTTCACCGGCTTAATACAGGTTAGTAAACTGTGCACACATCATAATGAATGCCCCATAAGGTTCGCCTATATAATGTGACGGTCCGCTAACAGTTTAAAGAGCTAATAGAATGAAGGACAATACTGTTCTTATTACGATAATATATACTATTATTAATGGGAAATCATTTTTCATTCATGACAATGCCCGCCGTATTTATAAATCGTGATTTATTACAACTTTCCATGCTCGCTTCCGATGTTACACGACCGCTCCGAACAAAACAGCTGTCGCTGGTTAGTGACGTCATGCACGTCACGGTCAACACAGTCTCACTCCCTAAACGTCCAGGAGCAACGCTTGGTCAGGGTTCTATGGCGTGCAGTTGTGACGCGCCAAGTCTCCTTCAGCTTCATAAACGGACGCAAAGAGCTTTCAACTGATTGCAATGTATTCCCATCGGCAGCGGTATTTTACGCTCAGGGAAGCACCGCATCGGTCCATGTCGGTGGCATTTAAAGGCAATGTGAGCGTCCATTCCCATTGGATAACGGAGGATTTTACTCCGGGAAGTAAGTATACTCTTTACTGTCGATTGATTTTACAGTGATATCTGCACTACTCATCAACTCAAAAACACCAGATTGTCCTTCTTAATTACACAACATTGATTGGTTTGAATTGTGTACAATGCTTTTGTATTTATCCCCTTCGATTCGGAGAAACAAATATTTTTTCGGAGTTTAGGATGGGAGAAGACACCACACTACCCAGAATCCTCAGCTATCGTTTGGGACTACACCATGTGCTTTGCTTGACAAACCCCGTGATTAGTCCTCAAGCTCTGTGTTTGGATTTTGGAGTGGCAGTGCGCAACTGAGTGTCAAAAAGCACTTTGAAATGGAACGAAACCCATCGGCGGCACACTAACCAAAACAGGAATTGAACGTGTCCTACCCCCCCCCCCCCCCTCTTAGGTCACAGGCTCCTCACAGTGCAACACAATAAAACAGATACACAGAAAAAATAGTGCAAGTAAATACAAAAAGAAAAATAGTGAAATAGTGAAATAGTGCAATAAGAGTCTATACAATCTCAAATAATTTCTAAGTAGCAGCCAGATGAATGTTATGGATGTTGTTTCAAAGTTCAGGTGTTTAATAGTCTTCTGGCCTGTGGGATGAAACTGTCCCTGAGTCTGGTGGTTTTAGTCCGGATGTTGCAGTACTGCCTGACCAGCAGACAGAACAGTTTGTGGCTGGGGTGATGGGGGTCTTTTATAATCCTGAGGGCTTTCTGGTTAACCTGGTATTTGTACTCCACTACATTTATGTTAGTTACTTTACATATTTGGATTGATGATGTGAAGTATAAACAACCCTTAAATCAGACTTTAGTTACACCTGAGTAAAATTCAGTGAAGGTGATTGTCAAGTGCAAACAATCAGGTGAGATATTTGATAGTTGGTGCTTGAGAAGACAAAAAATGTATCTGCAGATCCCTATAAAGCATATTCATTACTGGTTATTCTCTAATCGTTCATCAAAAACTGTATATAATGGCTATTTTGCACATCCCTTTCAAGATTTTCAAAGGTTTATTGACATATCATATACACAACTACGGTGTAGTTATGCAATGATGACAAACTTGGGTCATAGGTTCCTCAACAAGACATCTATCAATATGTGTGTACCTCCACCATTAAACTGTCATATTTTGCACATTTCTTATTCTATCTACATACATTTCATAAGAGTATAATAAATATGTATAATATCGGTTAAAATAAGTGCTTCAACATAGTTAACATTGCAGGAAAGTTGATTGTCAAGTCCCAAAACAAACCATGCAATATATTAAACGTTAAGTACTTTGTCAGGCTTAATATTTATCAGATACCCCAAAAGCTTTTTGCTTACATGTATTTAAAAGAAGACCTTAACTTAAGTATTATTTAATGTTTGAATAAAGACTAATTAGTTTGTCTGTTTTGCACATCCTCCTATTAATATCTTTGTACATCCGGCACTAAACTGTTTTATTCTAGATCTCATTTAAAGTATCTTCTTGATATGTTCTATTCCATCACGATCACAGGTACAGATCAGAACCCAATAGCACGACTCAGATACAACCAGTTTTCAGCAATGTTCAGTTTATTCAGGTCAGGGACAGGCAGGGTCAGAACCAGGAAATCCGTCAGATAGGCAACAAAAACCAGACAGGGGGCAGGCAGGAACTCGAGATCCGAATATAGGCGGGCAGGGGTCAAAACCGGGCAGGACAAGAATCTAGGATAGAGAGTAACAAATACAAGAGAGCTTGGCAGAAAAGACAAGACAATCTGGCAAAGGACAAGTGATAGTGAGGTGGTATAAGTACTGTGGAGTGATGTGGGAATTAGTAACAGGTGAGGGGAAGGACTGGGGAGACCAGGTGAGGGAAGTGAGCTGATTACAAGAGCCTGGAGAAAGGCGGGATCTGAAATGACAGGAGAGTTAACATGAGCCAAACCAAACAAACAAAAATAAATGTGTCTAACTTGTGACACTATTCTATATTTCTATCATTGACCTTCTATTTTCCTCCTATTTTGTACTCTTAATATATAAATGTTTTCATAAAATATAACACATTCAAAAGTGCTTTAAAAAAATGAAAGACAATAAGAAAAAGGCATTTTAAACAGTCCTGAAAAAACAGGACAGGTTTAACAGGTTAAAAAGCAACACAATCTACCTGCATTACAATTATTCTAAACGCGTAATAACGTGCTTTAACCAGTAGGTGGTTTGGGTTAAAAGGTTGTCAAGTTTACAGTCTTACCAAAATAAAATATACTGCTGTTTCCGGTTTAGTTTACGACGGATATATTTTGTTATTGTTTTGATATTTGTAACACAAAAGCGATGGAAAAAACCCACAGCAACACAGAAAACATGGCCTCAACATGACCCAGCGGTCCAGTTTCACTTGGAAAAGGAGAAGGAAAAGCAATAATTAAGAAGAAGGGTGTGGAAATATGGCATAAATGGTGGGAGGAAGATCAGAAAGGGAGAAGATACCACAAGTTACACAAATCAGTCATAATAAAGATCTATACAGAAAAGAACAGACGGGAGGAGATCATCATCACTAGACTCAGACTGGACAATACAGGATTAAATGGCACAAGATTTTTAAAGGGAAAAAGCGAAGTTGAAGAATGCAGGGGGTGTGGAGTGAAAGAAAATGTGGAACACATCATATTACACTACAACATGTACAAAACAGAGAGGGAACTAATACCTCATTCACACCAACGGAACTCCGGTTCAAGCTCCGTGCTAGAGCTTTTCAGGTTCAGAACCGGTTCTTCGGTTTAGCTCCGGCTCTTTTCACACTGCCCAGAGTCCGACTGGTGCTGCGTCATTGCGTCATCGTTTGCATCATGAAGTAACTGTTTGCGTGCCTGCTTCATAAAGCCAAACTGCGCGGAAACCCCTCACAGCTGACACAGACAACAACAACAACAACAACAACAACAACAACAACAACAACAACAACAACGGCCTATTGTGCTCCAGCTTCCTCTGTACCTTTTCGGAAGACCAGATTCCCGGTAAGTAGTAGGTCTCTTCAGTGGACCACTGTTGCTTGTTAAGTTTTTTCATCGTTGTGTACAACGCTGGCTTTTTGTTGTTGTTCAGGAGTTGATCCCGCCCCTGCCCTGAAACACCTTTGGTGTGAATGAGGTATAAGAGACAAGGTTAGAGAGGCATGAAGGGAGTGGAGCCTGATTAGGATAGTAGGAACATAATGTGAGGGGTTAAGAGCTACCAGTAAGGCAATTCTTAAGTATTTGAGGGAAACAGGATTGATTGGAAGAATTTAAAACAACGTAAACAACACAATGGTATAATTCCACAAGTGGTGATAGGATGATATGGTGATACACACTCTTGTACAGTAGGTGGCGGTATGCACCTTAAAGTTGTTTGCAATACGCCAAAAATCGAGAGAAGAAGACGAAGAAGAACCTGTATCGAGGTGGCGTCTCGTCGCTACTGTTCTCTCTCTGTGTTCCTGAGAAAGTGTGTGTGAGCTCCAGCACTACTGATCCATCATCTGTGTGTCTAGATAAACCGAGTAACCTCTGAATGGACCGTGTGCTCTTTTTTCTGGAGCGTTTACCTCGGACTACAGGAGCTAGCTTAGCATGCTAGCTGGAAACACGTTAGCAACACTAGTCAGATTGAGAGTTTGATGGAGAGAGAAACGGTGTGTTTAACGGAGTTTGCAGGAAAAGGTGATCTAGTAAACATGAGTAAAGTCCAAATGCTGCTGTCGTTGAAGAAGCAGCGACTCACGGTTGAAGAGATATTTGCTCTGTTTGAAAAAACGATAGCAGAGTACGAGGAGGAGCTGTTTCTTTCCAAAGAGGAGAACAAGAGACTCCAGAAACTACTGGACGCTGTTTTACAGCCTCAGCTTCGGATACACAGAGCAGGTCTGTTCCCTTTACCCTTAATTAACACTTTACACTCTTCAGTAGCACTTTATTATCACATTAATAACACTTTATCAGCACTTGCTGCAGGTAGTAGATCCTGAAGTAAAAGTACAAACACCACACTGTGAAAATACTCCATTACAAGTTAAAGTACTGCATTCATATCTTATTTAAGTAAAAGTATGTAAGTATTATTTGACAATTGTACTTTATTATAATAATTAAAATGTATTACGGAAGAGCAAACCTACCAACATAAATATATTTATAAAAATACATAGGCTACATTGAATAATATGCCATTTAATTTACTGATTTAAATATTACCCATACATCTAGGCACTAGTTGGTTAAATGTGACATACATTGATACTTTGGTTTTAATGTGCTTCTTTATTCACCTTTTCTTTTTAAATGTGTAAAAGCAAATACAAACAAACACTTTGGATTAATTCAAATTGTGGGAGAATAATTCATAAAGAAATCAATGAATAAATATGTTCAATAATACATTAAACACATCTATAATGTTACTTGGCCCAAGCAATTATCTTCTTCTTGTTGTTCATCCTCAGTAGTGGATCTTTGCAGGAATTGGACCATGAAGGCCTAATTAATGCGGTGTCCTCTGAACAGTGCATGTTAAAGGTTATTACCCATCCCCTTGTGTGTTGCTTTTTCTGCAAACGGTCTGCAAATTCACAAACCCTCAAAGTACACCCTGTAGCGAGTAAAACTCCAACACAGAAAATACGTGTCTATTGTTAAGACCCGCCCTCTACTCCGTGGTAGTGGCTCGTGGGGAGACCCGCAACATAAAATAATACATGCAAAAACCAGTATTTCATAACGATCATTTATTCAAGTACAGCCGTTTACTCACGCAAGCAATTCGACCAATCACAAACATGGAAAGCGTACTGACAGCGCAGCGTGTCATACTTCCTGAATGAAAAGTCAACTATAAAATTAGACATATGAAGAAGTTAAACTTTAAACATCCATGACTTAAACACTCTATCCAGGATCAAAGCCACAGAGCTGCACCTGCAAGGTGAATACAGCTGGTAAAAGTGTTTGAATGCGTACATTAACAGGTTTATGATATCACTGCCCCGTCTAAAACACGAACTGACTTCAATTACATTTGACTCGAGTGTTTCGTCAACTTAATGTGTTGCTTAAAATAATACTTCTGCATACAGTATGTGACACTGTAATTGTTGCACGGCCAGATACGGCTCAAGAAGCTGACTCAGATAAGGAAATATATGATACATTATGATGTGATATGAATGATAATGGGACACATTGACATCTGCACTCACAGTGCCACGGACTGTAGGCTACGTAATGTTACTTTGATCCGGTTACTTATGTTGTGGCAGATATTTAATTAAGCTTTCTTCAATCAAGCAATCAATGTTTATTTATATAGCCCAATATCACAAATGTTACATTTGTCTCAGTGGTCTTCACAGTGTGTACAGAGTATCAGTATGACAATACGACACCCTCTGTCCTTAGACCCTCACATCGTACAAGGAAAAACTTCCATAGAAAACCCCACAGTTTAAAGGGGAAAAATGGGAGAAACTTCAGGGAGAGCAACAGAGGAGGGATCCCTTTCCCAGGACGGACAGACGTGCAATAGATGCCGTGTGTAAATGGAAAAGATAATACATTTACAGCATAGGTAGTCCAAGTGTTTGGAAATGCATGTGTCTATAATAAGAAGATGAATCCACGAGGATGTCAGCAATCTTGTGGGAGCCATCAGGGAAGTAGTATGGTGAGAGTCTGGCAGGACCGCAGAGACATTTTCTTAACGCTAATGTTATAATAGTCAGATTGCTCTGAAGATGGAGGTGATATTCTATTCATTTTCACGTTCACACAGTCTGTGATTTTTGCCGGCCGTCTTTCCGGCAACGGCAATTTAAACTGTATTTCCTTTCTCCTGTAATATAACTTTATCGCTTTAAACTCCGCACACTGAGCTCTGATAGGTCAGCAGGCAGTGCTTTCACTGAGTGTATCTCTTAGCCTGCAACCTAACCTGCTCCGGAGCAGTTTAGCCGCTCAGCATAAGTTACCATCTAGCCCGCTAAAAAGAGAACCAGCGTCGTGGGACCGGAAACCCCGAGTTTTCCTTGAAGTTAGCTCGCTAAGCGAAAATCCTGCTTCGTAGTACAGGCCTCTGGTCCTCCAGGCTAAACATAAAAACATCAGTAGATAAATGTTCTACAGCTCAAAAGTAGCAGAGAGATAATTAAAGGCGACTGTCTCCCGTTGTTAGGATAGGCGAGACCTCCTTCTCCTCCAGTTTCTCCTTATAATACGGAACACCTAGGCAGAGGCGGAGCCAGTGGCAGACCAGGTGCACCTGCTCAGCAGGGAGACAGAAAAGACAACAAGGAGGGGAGCACGTAACATCTATGCTGCCCCAGTACGCCTCGTTGGAGATTTTTCTCCATGTCATGGGACCTTTAAGATTGTCTGCTCCTTGAGCTCTGTGATCATCTATGTGGGCTCTAATCTGAGGTGCTTTCATTTGCGGTTTCTGAGGCTGGTAACTCTGATGTATTTTTCCTCTGCAGCAGAGGTAACTGCTGCTCTTCCTTTCCCGGGGAGGTCCTCATGAGAGCCAGTCTCATCATAGCGTTCAATGGTTTTTGCGACTGCACTTGAGGATACATTCAAAGTTCTTGACATTTTCCGGATCGACTGGCCTTCATTTCTTAAAGTGATGATGGACGGTCGTTTCTCTTTACTGGGTTGAGTCGTTCTTGCTATAATATGGATTACAACAGCAGTCAAATAGGGCTTTACACTGTGCACTAACTCTACCTCTGCACAACACAACTGATGGTCTCAAACACATTAAGAAGGCAAGTAATTCCACACATTGACTCTTGACAAGGCGGTACGTGTTAATTGAAAACCACTCTAGGTGTCTACCTCATGAAGCTGGATAATTCCATATGGGTTCTTTCATAGTTTTGATGTCTTCAGTATTAATATACAAGTAGAAACAAATTAAAATAAACAAAAACCATTGCATTTTTTTTTTTTTTTAATATATTTATTTGACAGGGACAGTGCACATTAATTGACATTTCTGTAAATGCGCCAGAGTTAGCCAACAGGCTATTTTTCGTCTGTAGTCCCTGGACAGATGTTAAAAGTCATCCTAAAAACAAAAATTCACTTCAAATAACAGGTAAATACTATCAGTAAAACAACATTCAACAGAGATACTTATATTATGATAAAAGCATATATAAAAACATAAAAACTAAACTAAATACAAGCATATATAAAAACATAAAAACTAAACAAAAATACAAATTCACAAAGCAGACAGATACAGGTCAAGGCATATAAACAGAGCGTTGTCATGTACAGATTGTGTCAGTGTTGACAGAGCTGACTTTCCACTAACCATGTTTTTAAATTAGATTTAAATAAATAGATTTAAATAAACTGCAGGTGTTTTGTTCTCTAATCTAGAATGAGAAGGTGTCCACACTTTTGACTGGTACTGTATATAGAAAACACACACATTTTAATATTTAGCAGGTTCCCTCATCTATAATCATTTATATAAGTGCAACATTGAACATGTAGAGCAGTAAAATGCAACATACGAAATAATCAAGAAACATCATAAATTAAACACTGACAGGGAACATTTTACTGCACCATCATTACTTTTACATAAGAAGGTGCCGTAAAATGTTCTGTTAATGCTTGCATACTTTTACTTAAATAAGGTTTGAATGCAGGATTTTAATTTATAACAGAGTATTTTAATTCTATACTGTAGGCGTAGTGTTTCTGTGAACAATCCCAAATACAATTTATTGTTTACATTGCAGCTAGTGCTACGCCAGAAGAAAAAAAGCCCCGGATGTTTTTTCTTTAGCCCCGGACAAATTCTTCCTCAATAATATAATACATTAACCGTACTTTACCTAGAGGACGGCAGGGTTGTAATTTACCGTGTTCAGTGAATGCAACAGAGGCAAGACACCACCAGACCAATCAGAGAGTTGCATGGCATGTTTTATTGGCTGACAGGTACGTACCTCTCCTCTGTGACAGTGTTTAAACTTTAAACGTTCAGCCGCGGACGCAGAGTTTCTGAAGATGGACATTAGACATTTTTTTAATAAAAAAGACGGCAATTCTCAAGTGGTGGCTCTGGGGTTGTTGTGTGAGCCAGGTGAACAAGGTATGTAAATGTCAGTAAACTTACAAGTTATGTCAACATGTAAGCAAAGCATAAATTATAGCTACGTTGACGTTACTTTGAATCGCGCGGTTAAGCTAAACCGTTAGCAAGTAGCTATAGCTAGCCAGATATATTAAATAAACACTTTGTCATACTATCTAAATGTAATGTTTTTTAGCGTTACCTGGTGATTTCAAAGAAAGCTCTCTGGGAAATGTTGAGATACTGTTCAACATGAAGCTAGAAGCTACCTTACAGTACACAGTTGATCCGGAGTCCTGTCAGTTAAAGTTTTCATAGTTATCTTAGCTAAGCATAAACCTAGCACTGAAATATATGGATGTTATGTGACATTTCTGAGAAAGTCAGCTGAAATGGTGGCATAGTTGCCACTGCTTTACGTGTCGACGGCATGTTTGAACGTATTTGCAGCAGTAAATGTGGCTGTTTGGCCACTGACGTGACCATAACAACACCTGAATTTAAATGTGCAACCTCTTTTTGTGACAGATTTTTTCATGAAATTATAATTCTTCTGATTGATATTCCTATTGACATCTAGTTTCTATTTGAACATTATGAGATGGACAGCCAGCTAACAAGCTTTTTATACAAATATTTCAGATCAAAGCTAATCCAGTGGGGCTCCTGAAAGGGGGCAAGGGACACTATGCTCCCACATATTAAGCCTTGACCCCCATCTTAAAATTGATATGATCAAAACATTATCTGCATTGTCGGAGGCCTTTTTTGTTCATTATTATGTCAAATTGTACAGCTTTACTTAGTTGTGAATGCAGAAAGATGACTATATTGGAGTATTAAGTGAAAATGACTATTAAAGTGTTAAGTGAACATATTAAGTGAATTACTCAAACTGCATTTATACAGGAATGATTCTGTCCTATTGGCAGATAACTACTCTTAACAGTGATATCTACAAGAGGTTTCCAATGTAAATTTAACTATTTTCAATTGGTTCGTATTACATTTTGTGACAGTGTGGTGACACTCATTTTAATGAAGACACATTTGTGTATCTTGAAATTCATTTATTTGACAGAGCTGGAAACTGATTGACTTACATACTTGTTTGTGTTTACCTACACAGTCATCACAGATGAGCCAAACAGAGTAGAGGATGAAGAAAGGAGAACAGGAGAAAGGGACACACAAGAAGGAGATACAACAGACAAGAACGACAATGGAGACAACAATGAATAGGAACACCAGAACAGACAAGAGTCAATGGGTAACATGACTGATTTAGGGACTGCAGATACAGGCCGAAGGCAAGTGAGACATCACTGCTTTCCATCCAGCATGTTTGGCCAGCAAAAGAGATAATTTCAACCGCACACAGCAAGTGATGAGGGAAGCAGCAAGTGATGAGGGATTATTATTTCCTCCTTCCATCCCTGTTTTCTGTTTAATCTGATTACTAACAACTCTAATAATTTGACATAGTTTATGATTTAATTGGAAAATGAAGTGTTTTTAAATAATAAACCCGTTTCTGATTCTTTGATTTTTGATTTTTTACATATGGGTGTTGAGAGATGTATCCATATATCTTAATGTTGCTCTCAAAGTGCACAAGATTGATGCTTTTAACTTCAATATTTAAAAAAATCTTCCTGGGGGACCCCAGAGGAGGTGAGTTCCCCCCAAAATAGCACTTTATCTCTGCTTATGTAACTCCGGTGTAGTGTCCCCTCGGCAACAGATCACTCAGAGCTATAGTGGTAGTATATTTTTCACAATATGTGAAATAATTAACTTATACAAACTCATATAAAACTCACATACCTGCGTTGATCTCCTGGAGTGTCTCTACTCTTTCTTCTCCACATCTCTTGTCCACCATCAGAGATTGCAAACATTTCAGAAACAGCTAGAGGTAGGGGACAAACAACTTGTTCGCTGGGCATGTCAAAAACCTCCCTGCTTTTATCAAGACTTTAAGGAGCCTTTCAGCCCCTCTAGCAAAGGGACTGGAAAGCAAGCTTTGAAAATTCAGTACCATCTACATGCTTGTCATGTTCCAGACACTGCTCTCAACCCCTCAGGGCCTGCACAAATACCTGCAGAAAGAAACAATTGAATTGGTGCAGGCAGTAGATTACAAAACAGCAGTGGAGAACACACTGAAAAGTTACCGAAGTAACGAGAAAGCACATGAGGTCAATGACAAGACCAAGGCCCTGTGCAATGATCTTGATATTCCCGAAACTGTGACACAGAGGAAGAAGCATAGAAACATGGAAGACTTTGTAGTCAAGGCATCATGTGGAGCAATGTGAAACATTAAACATAAATAAACTGGTGTACAAAACTCACATACCTGCATTTCAATGGACAGCATAAAAGGACACGTGAGCTGGGTTCTGGTGCTCAGATTAGCTATTGATGATCACGTTGATAAATCATATAAAACAAATAGCCAATCACACAAAAACAAGTTGCTGTGACTCTGAGTATTAAACAATTAACATTAAACTAAACAAACACAACAGTACGTTATTGTCCTTATAAAATAAAAACATACATTTTGACCACCGAGATAATACAGGCACCTTACCCTCAAGAGATCCTCACGTGCTATGAGAATCTCCCACAATCCATTGATGTAACAAAGCTAATGCAGGCACACGTTTGTGACAGCAGATGGCGCAATTGTGTATGTGCGTGTGGGGAGTCTTGCAGTAGAAAAGTTGACTGTAGCGCCGCCACTGTGGGCTAAGCCCCGAATGTTTCCAGGTCCAGGCGACGCCCCTGGGTGGGACTAAGAAAGATAATGTGAAAATATAAAAACAAAGCCATTAATTAAGGCTGCAAAATGTCTCCCATTGTAATGGTGATTAGATATTTAAATGCTAACACTTAACAGTTTGTTCTGACTGTGTGTTTCCGATTTCCTGCAGATGTCCAGCTGCTGGTGGTGGTTAAGGAAGAGCTTCTCCCTGACCACCAGGAGGATCCAGGGCCCCCCACACACATTAAGCAGGAGCAGGAGGAACTCAGGATCAGTCAGGAGGGAGAGCAGCTTCAGGAGCTGGAGGAGGCTGATATCACCAAGTCCACTTTCACTCCTGACACTGTGAAGAGTGAAGATGATAAAGAGAAACCTCAGTCCTCACAGCCTCATCAAAGACAAACTGAACACATGGAAACAGAAGCTGATGGAGATGACTGTCGAGGACCAGAAGCAGCCAGGAACTCAGATCCAGAGAGCAGTTTACAACCAAAGACTAAGGACGATACTGCAGAGTCTTCTGAACCTGACACTGAAGACAGTGCTGATTGGAAAGAGACCAGAGAACCTGCATCAGGCTCAAACTCACTGAAAAATAGACATGAATCTGTCAGTGATCCACGACGTAGTGCTGAAAATAAACCATTCAGCTGCTCAGTCTGTAAGAAAGCTTTTTCACAGAGTGCATATTTAAAGGCACACATGAGAATCCACACAGGAGAGAAACCACACAGCTGCTCAATCTGTAAGAAAGCTTTTTCACATTGTGGAAGTTTAAAGGCACACATAAGAATCCACACAGGAGAGAAACCCTTTAGCTGCTCAGTTTGTACCAAATCTTTTGCACAGAGTGGACATTTAAAGGAACACAAGATAGTCCACACAGGAGAGAAACCATTCAGCTGCTCAGTCTGTAAGAAATATTTTACAATGAAAAGAAATGTAAAACGACACATGAGAGTCCACACAGTAGAGAAACCACACAGTTGCTCAGTCTGTAAAAAAACGTTTTCACTGAGTGATAGTTTAAAGACACACATGAGAGTCCACACAGGAGAGGAAATATAGAGCTGCAATGTTTGAGACAAAAGATTTAAATGGCATAATCGTTTCAAAAGACACAAGTATGTTGGTCGTCAGCTGCTTCTATAACTGTAAGGGAATATATTTGTCTATGTTGTATCCTGATGACCTAATGCAGTTACATGTAAGACGTTACTCCCTAAGCCTGATTTCACCCACCTGCCACCGATTCGCAAATACTCACAAATGTTCATTTCTTTGACCCCCTGACTGGACTATTTCTTGTTTAATAATCGTTACATCTCCTCAGGACCAAGTTCCCGTGTCCTGCCTTCCACCTGCTGATCACCCACTGCTCATTTAAGGAGGACTCACCTTTACAAGGGACCAGCTAGTCTTAGTGTCTTAATGCAAATGTTTTGTGAAATAATGCTAGACCAAAAACGTGCTATTGGGTTGTGTACTCTCTGCAGGACGGTGTCTGTACTCAAAGATTGTTTATGAAATGATAGCTTCACTCTGTTTTTGTTGTCTAAACAACGCCAACAGAGCGATATGTCTTCTTTCCAGCAGATGGCATACATGTTACATCATCCAGTTCAACTGTTATCCACATATTAATGATTCAAAACAGCAATGTGTAAGATATGGCTCGTAATTGACTATTTCAACAGAATATCAAGAGGTTATAGTCTTGAGGCCATGTCCAATATGTTTGTTTTGTTTGATTAAATCTACTGAAATGAGCATTCAATGACTTAATTACTGTCATTACATCATGGGTTTGCATTGCAATATTAGAACGCATAAAACCCAACTTTCTTTCTTCCAAGTTGCGGGTGTTCATTGTTTAGAAGTCCGGACCAGAGGCCTGTACTACGAAGCTGGTTCAACCTAACCTGGATATGTTTGAGTTAGCCGGTTGGCCTAATCCAAAACATACGCGCTCTCGATAAACTGTACTACGACGCGGGTTATCAAGTGGATCGCTCAAGCCAGCCATGTCCTACCTAGTTAGGTGCGCGTTCACATGAAAGGAGTGGTATTAGGTAAGAGATAGAGCTTTATTGTCTCCCTTAGGAGAAATTTGTCTTGGGCATCGAGATAATACACAAAACATTCAGGTCAATCAGTCATAGATACAGAACAGAGATTACATATCACATGGCAAAGAAACTGTAAGGGAAACTTCTGTTGCAATGGAAATCAGGACTCAGAGAGACACGGGAGGAGCAGGAATTCTGAATGTCAAACACTGGGATTTATTGAGAGATCCAACGGCCGGGAGAGATTACACAGCATAGTCACACTTTCATGTGGGCAACCTTGCAATCCCTGAAGACATAACACAAAATACATGGTCTGTATATCCATAAGGCGTGGCCTATTTTCCCGCCTCTGGTAATCAATACCAGACCCTGGAACAAAACTGTTTGTATGGCAACTTCTCATGTGCCTATACCCCTCCCCCCACAGGAAAGGCAAAGGACCTTTTGACCTGTGTATTCCTGAGAAATTACATGAAGGAGACAAAGAGAGAAATCACTAAAAGTATTCCATGCACAGATCTCATTAAATATTTCCTTCACAGATCCTCCCTTTTATCAATTTATTGATAATCAATTAACATTAGTCTAAGAATATTTCAGTCACTACTTATATCGAATAAAACGTCCTCAGAGTTGTGTGGATTCCCATTACATTAAAAGCAGAATAAGATTGAAACAGTCAATCACAATGGTTGATACAGACAACCATAATAGAAAAATCATCTCTCTTCAGTGTTTGATTTCTTTTGTCAAAAGCACAATAATAATACACATGTAATAGTAAAATATATGTTTCAAAACAAGATCTTTTATCATTTATCACTCAGTTAATCTCATTCATCAAACACAAATTCAAAATCAGCTTACATCTTAAAGATTTACTTCAAGGCAATTACTTATTAAAACACAATTAGAATGTAGGATTATAAGAAATCCAATTGAGGTATAAAATCAGAATTATGAGAGATCCAGTTAAGATTCCCAGTTAAAGTATAAATTCACAGTGATGAATCGATCAATCTGTAATCTGTAAAGGTACAGTGTCCTCAATCTTTAACATTACATTACGTTTACTTCAGTACGCTTAATTCAAGAGTAAGGCAATTTACTACATACATTTTATTCAAATACATTTGTTCAAAATCTGAAAAGGAAAAGTCAGACATTTTATTGTAACAACCTGAGGAAGGAAAAATCAAAACATCTGTTCTTTATTCAAGGAAAAATCAAAACATCTATTCGTTTGAAACCGTCAGGCAGGTAATTTTTATTTACTTTATCAACAATGAGAGAGACTAAGCCCTCGTACTGTAAAGATTGCTCAGAGTCTATGGGTAGGAAAAGGTGTACCAATCCTCAGCCTCATCGCTAATTCTGGATGCTATGTCCAGCTCACTAAACCAGCTTTCGTGAAAGGAATTGGGCTAAACATAGGAGAATGCATAGATTCTGGCATATTTTGGCACAGCAAACAGTCGCTAATATTGCGTTCATGTGCATAGTCTAACATTAAACTTGCTGCAGAATTAGTTTTAGTTCGTTTAAAAGGAGTGATTAAGGCCTTTCTTGAAAAATCTACATCACCTGCTGAGTATTTAAGTGGAGTGGATAGAACATTTGTTTTTCTATCTAAATGTAGCATGCAGTAGCACCTGGATTGGGAACCTGGTAATCTGGTTTCCTTGTTGTACATTTTACCTGGTAATGATTAAGGATAGTAACATTGTCTGTTATAATATTAGAAATATCTTATTGTTCAATACCTTATCAATCTGAAAATATCAATTAATTTATTTTGTTTAGTGTGAAAGTGTAATCTGATCTGACAAAATATATTTGTCACCACTATTTAACACATATCTGTTCATTGGAAATATAAAAAAAATCATTAATTGTACATCTGTAATCATCTGGTCATTCAATTCAAATGTTATCTTTGTACAAGAGCTAGAAAAAACATGTCGTCCTGACTCGTTCTCTTCCTTTCTTTATGACACAGAATGTCTGGTGTGTGAAGGCATCCTGATAATGTAGATTAGCACTGAGGTGCTGATTGGCTCAAAACTCTTCTTCACCAGAGCGCCATATTTCAAACCCCCCCAATTGCTCTGCTTTTTGTGGCTCATTCAGTGAGCACTTTATGATTTCCCAGTGAAACAGAGGCTCATCTGCCTGCATTCCTTCTGCGATCTGCTTGAGAGCAAAGCCTATTCCAAGTAGCACATCCAGATGCCCCGACCCGTGATGGAAGATGTTTAGGAAGAAATCTGCCCCTCCAAGAAACATGGAGCCTCTGAAGCCATCGCTCGTCCTGCAGAGTTGTCTGAGCAGAAAGATGAAGAAGCATCCCATCCCATCAGAAAGTTGAAGATTAGAATCCTCTCATCTCGAAAGACCTCGTGCCTCCTTGCCCGTGGTTGGGGGTACTCTCTGCAGCCAGAGGGTGTGACCCTCTCTCTCTGACCTTTGGCCTTCAGAGCTGTCCTAGTTATTGGGTTAACACTTGATAGAGATGTTTTCCTGAGTGCAGACAACTCAAGGTAATGGATTAGCACATTATCATTCAATTACAAAAATAGGATAGACCCCTCAGAATTATTTGGGAGCCTTCCTGACACATGCACATGCATACATGTAAGGTTTGTGTTAGTCATCTAACATTCAAGAATCATATACTCATCAGTCCAAAGCAGAGAAATGTTATTTTAAGTTAAATGTGAGCTAGTCCCTGTGGATATAACCCTTTCTCAATGATTCTAAATGTTATATTAATTCACCATTTACCATTTGATAAAAGATTAGTTTATCAGGCGTACATTTCCTCTTCCATAAAACATAGGTTTGAGAAATGAATGTTTCAATATGAGATCAATTAATCAAATATAATTGACTCTCCCCTCCCTTTTCTTACATATGTCACATAATGTAATAACAACGTAGGAGTCTATTTAAACATGGTATTGTCTATAAGCTATTAATCGAGAAAACTCAGTATCAGCACGCAACTTGCAAATAACTCTTCTCTCTTTCCTATCCCTCTCTTATCCTCATCTCTCTCTTCTCTCTTCCACATCCCTCTCTCATCCTCATCTCCCATCTCTTTCACATCTCTCTCTATTCTCTCTTACTTCCGTTAGATATGAAATAAAACCTACAAGTCCATGTAAGCATGGCAGAGGTCATAATCCATCACTCGAGAAAACTCAGTATCAGCTGTGCGCAACTAACAAAACAATTGTGAGAACCATATATTATGCAGGAAATGCATACCTTTGTTGAAAAAACAAAGCATCTCTGATTTGGGAGGAAAAGCTTCAACCCCCTTAACATCTGAGTTACCACTGAAGGCATAGCATGAATGATAGTGGACGTCTGAGGGTGTCTTTACTGAGAAATGTCAAACAAATTCAAAACCTTACATTTGAAAACAGGTTTGCATTCCTCCACTTAAGGTGACGTTATCATTGGAAACAATAAAAACAAACTATTTTGATATAGAATCTATAAATTGAATCATTAGAGCAGAACAGAATGGTTGTATTTTTAGCCTAAGCTCCGTGCAGCCTCTAGTTTCACCAGGTGGAAACATGGCCTATACAGTAAGAGGCCCCTGACATCAGGCCTATACCAAAATAGTAGGGGCTTTTCACAGCTTGCCAATCTTACAGGCATCCTCTGCATAGCAGTATGGATAGCCTTAAAAAACAAACAAACCACTCCGTGGTAACGAGAGTCATATTTCTGACCCTTATGCCCTAAGTGAAGCCGTTAGTCTCATCTGACTGACCCAAGGGTTCAGAGCAGACGTCAAGCTTTCAGTTCATGGCTCAGTGGGGGGGAAGCAGACCCATGTGAGACAGTATCAACGGCTTGTAAAGTTCAGTTTGAGGAATGTCATTCTCTCTGGGAGCAGGAAATGGTGTCCATTCTCGGACCAGACCATTAATGTCATGTAGCGCAGGCATAGCATCTCTGTGACTGCACTCAGCCGGACTGTAGTAGGGCAGAGCTAGGTGAAGCCGTCCGAAGCCATCCACGTACCAACAACAGGGACACAGGGTCATAAATGTCTCTCTTTACCATTGGCTCAATCATAAAACAAATTAGTGGGAAAAATGTGGAACACTAATCCATCATGTGAAATGTTGAGTTAATTTAAATAATTACTTATGGGTTGAAATCAAATTATCATTAATATTAGCACTAAAGTCAGTTAAAATAGAACTTGCACGGATCAGAATCTAATCAATACACCATTTTCCCAGCTCTGTAATGAAAGGATAACAAGCAGGGATGAAAACTTGTCACCTTTTGAATCCAAAATAGGTCGTTTGTGTGATTCATGTAGATCTGCAATACAAATATTATTGGGGTGTGGGCAAGGTTGCCAACTCTGGGTACTTGGCTGGAGTGAGATTTCGATATCATGGGTTTAATTACACACATGCGCACGAAATGACTGCTATTGTGTCAGTAGCGGGACCTTAGCATATATTTAGGATATATATATAATATATATACAAATGCACAATATTGGACACAGACTATAAAAGGGCACACAGTTTCATTCACTAATGAAGTCAAACACATGTTTGTTTCCACTGTTTTATTGTGTGCCTGTCATGATAAGCAATTCATTGACTTATCGGCTCCCGAGTATTTGTGTTGGGTAATCTATGTTAGGGCTAACCCATACAGTGGTGGGGCTCAAATCAGTATTTTAAATGTAATTACATACACGCTATATCGCCCCATTGACAGTGAAACGCCACGTGTGAGGTTTGGATTATTTCCCTGTCTCAATCCAAATTGAACTGTATGAAATAAAAGGCACATTTGTGTTGTAGTAAACAAAAAGGCGACCTGGAGCCAATCCTGCAATTTCCCCACAGGAAAAGAATTGACATGCTGAAAACCCAACTCCCGCAGCGGAGCTGTCTGGGGGGATTTTTTTTTAAATACTAACATAAAATACACATTCTCTCTTGAGATGAAAAATAAATCCATCTATTTACTACACAACATATTTAAATGAAGCTGAACCTGCTGCTCCTCACAGAGGAAACAGGCTGTGAATTACTTTACATTGTGGATAAGGGTGGATATCCCCCATTGTTCTGTGTGTGAAAATGGAAGACAGCCCACACACCTATCAATCATCAAACCGTGGAGTCTTATTTCATTATGTGAGGATTTCTATCAACACGTAATGTTGTATCGATGTATATAGAGATGTGTTACCGCAGAATTATTGTCCGTCGGGATTTCCTGCAACAACACCACGCCGTTATCTTGAGTCTGATAGGCCAGAATCCATTATCAAAGATGTCCTATTTGAGAAGACGATCACTACGTGACAATCTGCAGCCGCGAGCTGTTATGTGGCAACATTGCCGCATGGTGTTCTTCCTCTCATATTATGTGGTCCGGAGTGACTCTTACAGACTGGACTGCTGGTGAACAGTTGTTAGAACGGGCCGTTCAGGTGTTCAGAGCAGAGCTCCCTGTCGGAGCGGCAGAGCGTGAAGTGAACTGAAAAATGTTCTGGCTAACGTTAGCTTTAGTACTCAGATCTTGTTCTTGAGTAGAAGTACCAGAGTGTAGGAATACTACGTTACAGCAAGAGTACTGCATTAAAAATGTTACTCAAGTAAAAGTATAAAGGTATTCTCATCAAAATATAGTGGAAATAGCGACAGTAAAGGTAGTCGTTGTGCAGATTGGTCCATTTCAGAATAATATATATATGATGTGTTTTATAATGATTGATCAAGAGAGTGTTCTCAAAGCTGGTAACGGTAACTTGATTATATTTCACATAATTCATCCAGATCCGTAAAGTAACTAAAAGGTATGAAATACATGTAGCGGAGTAGAAATACACCATGTACCTCTGAACTGCAGAAGTAGAAGAATAAAGTAGCAAAACAATTAAATACTCAAATAAAGTACAAGTATCTCAAAATAGTGCCCAAGTATAGTACCTGTTGAGTTTATGAACTTAGTTACACCAGTGGCTATACACATGAAAATACATTTATGAAAATGCTCAACAGTGCTGCCAGAATTATAAACTGACTGCTACAATTAAAAAAAAAACTTTTATCTATTTCTATCAGATGTGACTCTTTGGCATTTCTGTTATTATTACCTGCTGCTTCAGTTGTTCTGCCTGCTAAAATCATCTGTTTTTTCTCACACAAAGTGGATTAAGGCAAATATCCAACGTGTGTGTGTGTGTGTGTGGTGTGTGTGTGTGTGTGGTGTGTGTGTGTGTGTGTGTGTGTTTGGTGTGTGCGTGTGTGTGTTTGTTTGGTGTGTGTGTGTGTTTGGTGTGTGCGTGTGTGTGTGTGTGTGTGTTGTGTGTGTGTGGTGTGTGTGTGTGTGTGTGTGCGTGTTGTGTGTGTGTGTGTGTGTGTGTGTGTGTGTGTGTGTGTGTGTGTGTGTGTGTTTGGTTGGGGGTAGCCTGCTTCCTTTAGGCCATAAAACCCCCCAATGGTCGCTCTGTGGTCTGCTCAGATTCTCTTCCCCTCCGGAGGTCACACCTGTCTCTGACCTCGGGTGCAGAACTTTAGGAGCAGAGAAAGGGGGACATTCCGTCCAAAAATGCAAACCTCTCCATGGGCAAAACAGCATCTTATCTAACTGTCCCTGACCTGCAATCACCCATCTTAAAAATATTGCAACATTATACTCCTTTAAAAATTGCTCAACTCATTTAAACACATTTATTATGTACACAATAAAACCTCAACAAGTATATTGATCCTGGCTTAACCAGCGACCTTTACTCTATTGTTCATAAGCTCAGTATTTGACAACTATTAGGATTGTAGTAATGTCTGTATCGACCAATTGTACTAGAAATAATTTGAAACAGTTTAATAAAGAATGTTAAACTATATTTAAACTGTAATTGAACTTCAACGTATATCAACAATGACTATGTGCTGTTCCAATCTGTTGAAGAGCAATAACTAATTTATTCTCAAATCAACAACCACTATGCTAATTTAGTGGTGCTTTGCTCGTCCCGTCCGGCGAGCAGAGTCTTTTATGTATCCAGTAGGCCTACCCTGTCTTCCAACAACAGCCAAATTCAACAACTAATCAGTTATGAAACACAGCGCTATGCCACATTCTCACGTACCACGCCAAATCGTTCTGTTAGTTCCAAATCGATAAATAGTTTGAGGAAAAGAATATGTAGCACTTTGTGCTCCTTCTTCTCTGCCTGCTGTTCCCCGCGGGGGGGGGGAGAATTCACACACACCCCGCAGCAGCTGCAGGCAGATTTGAGCCGATTTCTGCTGTTAATTTAACCAGTTGACCACTGAGACCTCCAGAATTCGGCGATTTGTTTCAATACAAATCTATCACATTGCTTCTAATGCAGAAACTTCACTTTACTGATGCCTTTCTTTAAAGTCTCTCCGAACCCCAATTTGGTCACACCCCCAGATGGAAATCAGGACTCAGAGAGACACGGGAGGAGCAGGAATTCTGAATGTCAAACACTGGGATTTATTGAGAGATCCAACGGCCGGGAGAGATTACACAGCATAGTCACACTTTCATGTGGGCATAACACATAACACAAAATACATGGTCTGTATATCCATAAAGCGTGGCCTATTTTCCCGCCTCTGGTAATCAATACCAGACCCTGGAACAAAACTGTTTGTATGGCAACTTCTCATGTGCCTATACCCCTCCCCCCACAGGAAAGGCAAAGGACCTTTTGACCTGTGTCTCCCTGAGAAATTACTTGAAGGAGACAAAGAGAGAAATCACTAAAAGTCTTCCATGCACAGATCTCATTAAATATTTCCTTCACAGACACAAACAAGAAACATACAGGTACAGAACTTTCCCTATTGCACATATATAATCAAATTGCACTTTCCCTATTGCATTCATACATAATCAAATATTGCACTTTTCCCTATTGTATTTATACATAAATAAAATATTGCACTTTCCCCTATTGCAGGGGTGCCCAGCCAGTCGATCGCGGTCAACCGGTCGATCGGTCGATCGCGGGGAGATTCCCAGTCGATCGCGAGATGTGTCTAAAAATAGAACAATAATATTCTGTTTTATCGTTAATGTCCTATAACATAATCTTCCTGTGCCAGAATAATGTACTTGAACGCATCAACGCTTTGTGATTGGCCGGCGTGACCCCATGTGTCTGGGCGTGGCTGTTGGGCAGTGGGCACTATTTTGCTGATGTTGTCCGTGTCAACAGGAGTGACAGTCCGCAGTGCACACACACAAGACCGCAATTATGGCAGAAGCAAAAAAGCCCAAAATATATAATTTTCACTCTGAGTGGGAGGATGATTATTTGTGTATCTATTCCAATTCAAAGTCCATCTGTCTCATCTGCAATGCGAGCGGGGCTTTATCAAAGAAGGGTAATTTAGCAAGACCAAGTGCTACCGAGGTGTCCCTGAGCAAGGCACCGTTCCCTACACTGCTCCCCAGGTGCCGTTCAAAAAGGCAGCACACTGCTCCTAACACTAGGATGGGTCAAATGCAGAGAAACAATTTCCCCACGGGGATTAATAAAGTATATCAATATCAAATATATCAATATCAATATCAATATCAGGAGCGGCATTTCAAAACAGTGCACAAAAGCTACGAGACGGAATTCCCTCCTAATTCTGCCCTACGCTCCCAAAAGGGGAGGGACCTGAAAGGAGGCGCAAACGCTTGCCTCGGGGAGGGAGAAAAAGAGCCACAGCGGAGAATAAACAGAAGGGCAACCATGCGCGGGAAGTCTTCTTCGCTGCTTTTGTGGCAGACTACAGTGCCACTTACAGGCCTGGCATATATACTACAGCGTCTCCAGCACTTTCGAGCGGAAATGGCAACTAGACTACAAGGAAATAGTGCTACTAGGAGATTTTAACTGGGACTGGTTAACTGCAGTGTCAGAGGATTTAAAAAACATAAAAAACCTTTGTATCTCTTTGAATGTTACTCAGATTGTTGACAGTCCTACTCGCCCTAACATTAAGTCCCCTAATAAATCCTCCCTAATTGATCTCATTTTGTTTGTTTGTTTGTTTATTTTATTTAAAGGACAGTGCACATTAATTCACATTGCTGTAAATGAGCCAGTATTAGCCAGCAGGCTAATTTTCAACTGTTGTCCTTGGCAAGATGTTAACTGACCACAACAAGACTAGAAAATAAAAACATAATTAAATAGAGTACAGCAGACAACATCAGTACACCAATAAATAAATAGCAGTACAACAATAAATAAATAGCAGTACAACAATACATAGGAACAGTAGTACAACAATAGAGAGGAACAAACAAACATGCAAACAGATGAAATATCATCATACCTTGATTCAGTTAAAAGTGTTCACATTTTTGATTGTTTAAAAGCCAGTTCTTATGATTGTGGTTAAATGTATGATAAGAGGTGTTATTCCTGATCTGTATTGGTATTGTGTTCCAGAGTGTAGATGCCCTCACAGAGAAACAGTGTTTGCCAAAGGAACTGGACCTAAGAGGGACTACACAGTCCCCTCTTAGGGCAGACCTTGTGGTTCTGCTGTTTGAATTTTTCTGTTGTATAAAAGTGCAGAGTGGTGGGGGTGCCTTGCCGTTTAGAATTTTAAAAATGAGACATGCATCAGTGTGTTTTAATATATTTTCCCAGCTGAGCAGGTTATGTGTGTCCAGGATTTTGCAATGGTGGTATAGCTTTGGTTTTTTGTAAAGTGACAGGATAGGCCTTAATGTTGTGCTATTCACCTGGGTCCAGCTGGTCATACAGTATGTTAGGTGGGGAAGGATCATGGCAGTCATATAGAGTTTTGCAACAGGTGTTGTCAAACAGTTCCTTATATATCTAAAATTTGCTAGATTGTATTTAGTTATTTGCATTACCTTTCTCACTTGTTTATTGAAGGATAGAGTAGTGTCAAGGATAATGCCTAGATATTTGAAATGTGTAACTGTTTGAATGACCTCCCCAGACACATAGACCTTGGGTTCACAGTGTGATACAGTGTTGGTCTTGCTAAAAAACATACAGACTGTCTTCTTAACATTCAGATATAGCTGAGAGTCAGTAAGCCATTGATTTACATGAACCATTGCATCATTTAATTTGGCCGCAGCTTGGGCCTTGGTTTTTGCATGGACATAAATGACAGTGTCATCAGCGTACATTTGCACCTCACATCCAGTGCACACTGAGGGAAAGTCATTTATATAAAGGCTGAATAGTATTGGGCCCAGGATATTTCCCTGGGGTACACCCAGTTCATTCCTCAGGGGTGGTGATGTCTCGCCACTTACCCTTACACACTGAACTCTGTCTGACAGATAGGAGCTCATCCAGTCTATTGCACTGGGTGAGAAATTAAAATAGGACATTTTGTGAATGAGTACTTGATGATTGACTGTATCAAAAGCTTTCTTAAGATCTAAGAAGATTGCTCCAACAATGCCTCCTTTGTCCATTTTTAATTTAATATTTTCCACAAGGAAACAATTTGCGGTCTCAGTGGAATGATTGGCTCGGAAGTCGAATTGCATGGGGTGTAGTGTGAAAGGACTACTGTTAAGATGTCCAGTCAATTGCTCAGCTACACATTTCTCAGAGATCTTAGACATGACAGGTAAAATACTAATGGGCCTATAGTTGTTTGCATCAGTTGTGTCCCCGGATTTGTGGACTGGCACAACAATGGCTAACTTCCAGTCTTTTGGGAATGTTCCCTCCCTAAAAGAGGTGTTAATTATTTTGGTAATTGTCCCTGTGAGGGTGGTAGCATGTTTCTTTAGAAACAGAGAATCCAGTCCAAAAGTGTCTTTTGATTTGGAATTGTTTAAAGAAGAAATTATAGAATTAACTTTGGATTCAGAAGTCTCTGTCAGGGAGAAGACTGGCTGTGTATAATCAATAGGTGATGAATGTATTTGACCAATTTGGGGACTGTTTATAGTCAGCCTCACAGAATCAATAAAATGGTTATTAAAAATAGCCGCTATTTCTGCTGGCCCCTTACATAAGGTTCCATTGTTACTGATCTCCAGCTGCTTTGTTATTTTATGTCCTTTCCCTGTTAGGTTCTGCAGACAGTCCCAGATTTGTTTATGATTTCCCTTAGATTCATGAATGAGATTAACAAAGAAGTTGGATTTAGCTGCCCTGATTTCCTTTGTAACTCTGTTTCGTAAGGACGCAAATATAAGCCTGTCAGTCACTAAATTTGACTTAAGAGAGTGCTTTAGAGCATTATCTCTCTCCTTCATTGATTTCCTGATGTCACTATTAATCCAGGGGAGGGTGTGTTTATTTTTGGCCTTAGATTCGCTTTTCCTGAGGAATCGTTTTGATATATTGTTGATTGTTGACATAAGGGCATGTGTGTTGGTATCCACATCTGTACCTGATAACATTTGGCTCCAGTTAATGTTTTTAATTTCCCTGTCGAATTCATCAATATCACTCTTGGGTATTCTTAATTGGTAAGATTTTGTACTGGGTTTCAAATGGAAGCAGGATTTAGTGAGCTTTCTGACTATGAGAGTTAGGTTGTGGTCAGACAGACCAGTGATAATATTGTAGGTTTTTGTCACCCTTTCAGGTTTGTTGCTGAAAATCAGGTCAATCTGGGTTTTTGAGGATGTGGTTATTCTAGTAGGCCCCTTAATTAATTGTGTGAGATCAAATTGATTAGATACCCGTTCTAGTGCCTTATTACTTGCTTTGTCCTCCCAGTTAACATTGAAGTCACCCATTAATATTATTTCCTTGGCAGAACTGCATTCTCTAAGCATTTTTTGTAATTTGTCAAAGAAAATAGCTTTTGCAGATGGTGGTCTGTACACTCCAATGAGAATGAAAGACATCTGTGGGGACAGGCTAACATTAAGACAGATATGCTCAAGCTCATTCTCAGCAGAGCATTGAAACTCATTACATGATATGTGGTCTTTGATATAAAACAGTAACCCCCCACCCCTGCCCACAGCTCTATCTTTCCTAAAAACATTATAGCCAGGAATATGTATGGCTGAGGATGGGGAGTTTTTATTCAACCAAGTCTCTGACAAACATAAATAGTCCAAGTTAGTTATTTTAACTAATGCTCCCTATAAATACTTATCTGTGGGAGTATTTGCGAATGATTTGAGTGATCACTGTGTTGTAGCCACAATTAGGGACACTAAGGTTCAAAAGGTTAAACCTCGCATTATTATTAAGAGAGACATAAAACATTTTGTGGAGCAGAGTTTTGTTCATGATCTTTTTGGGTTTGATTGGGGGAAAATCAATCTGTGTGCTGATGTAGAAACTGCATGGTCTTATTTTTACTGGAGATCATTGATAGACATGCACCCCTGCTTAAATTTAGAATGAAGGGACGAGACAATCCTTGGTTTTCTGCTGAACTGTCCAGTCTCCTTCATGAGAGAAACAAGGCCTGGACAAAGGCTAGGCAATCAGGCTCAGAGGTAGAATGGCTGCATTTTAGGCAGCTAAGGAATAGCTTCACTTCAAATGTCAAAAGTGCAAAGTCGAAGTACTATTTGTCAGTTACCACAGAAAACCTAAATAATACTAGGACATTTTGGAAAGCCATAAAATCAATATTCACCGGTGAGATCCATAATGAGCTACCTCCGTGCCTTACCACAGCATCTGGCTCTATATCGGACAGGGCTACTATGCTAAATTGCTTTAATGAGCATTTTTTGTCCTGCGGTTCTATGTTTGATTCTGTTTCTAACTCTGCTTCTGTGAACACCCCAATCCGTGACTCTGAACAATGTGGTCTGGAAAACCCTTTCAGTTTTACTCCTTTTACTGTCAATGTTGTTCATGAAGCCTTATCTAAGCTAGATCCTAGGAAACCGGCTGGCCCGGACAACGTAGAACCTTTCTTTTTAAAGATAGCTGCAGATTTTATTGCTCCTCCTCTCACTACACTTTCTAACCTCTCCCTCAGCACAAATGCAATTCCAAAAGTATGGAAGTCAGCTTATGTCTTGCCTTGCAACTATTTTAAATAACTATAGGCCAATCTCTAAATTGTCAGTTCTGGCGAAGGTGCTCGAACGCCTAGTGAGTGAACAGGTAAAGGAGTTTTTATGTAAAAATGATATCCTGTCTAAACATCAGTCAGGCTTCAGAAAGCAACATAGCACCATCACTGCGACAATGAATGTGGTGAATGACATTACGAGTATTTTAGATAATAAGCAGAGTTCAGTCAGACAACTCACGTGTTCCTTTAACATGTTTATTAGAAGCAGCATATAGTTGAATTTGGCGACTAGGCTCGGGCATCATCACTCCATAGATATACATAGCACGATGAGTGATGATTAAATAACTAACCCCCAAAACTGCGTGGAGATTAGATACTATCCCCCAAAACTGCGTAGCCCGAGCCTGACGCTGGTGATGTGAGACTGATAAGTAGAGGGCCTGGCGAGCTGCCATGTGGCCATTCTCCCTAAGCACAGCGGCTTTAAGGGGAATATACTACTAAGTGAGACTGCTATGTGTAGGCCTGAGGAATAGCCCAGAGCCGATTCTTCCCTGAGCACAGCGGCTTTGAGAGGAATATACTACCTATATATGCTACCTAATGAAACTGCTATGTGAAGGCCCGGGAACAGCCCGAAAAGCCATCCCCCTTAAGCACTGCGGCTTTAAGGGGAATATACTACCTAATGAAACTGCTATGTGAAGGCCCGGGAACAGCCCGAAAAGCCATCCCCCTTAAGCACCGCGGCTTTGAGGGGAATATACTAGCGAGACTGCTATGTGTAGGCCTGGAAGTGACCAGTGCCGACAGCACCGCGGCTTTGAGGGGAATATACTACCTATCAAGACTGCTGTGTCTAGGTCTTTGAGGCAGCGACAATGAGCTTTCCCCCCCAAGCATGCAGCTATGAGGGGAATATACTATAATGAAATAAATATAATCTAACCCAGCAACCACCTGGTATGCAATAACAGGATTCTACAGATATACATCTTTGAACGTTACTCATCATCGAGTAGTGCAAGAGCTCATGGTTGTTTGTGCTGCAAGGATCTCATTCATGTGAGGCATGATATAGCGCTGGTGGGCAGAAGATGACCGACAGCCCAGGATACTCAGGGTTGAGGTAGGCGGATATAGAGCTGCGGTTGTGGCTGTGCAGATTCTTAAACAGTGGGAATAGCGATCTGGGGGCAGATCGCAGCTTAGGCAGAGATCACGCAGCTTGGAGGAGAACCCTCGTCGTTGGGATTGCAGCCATCGAATAAACATGGGTGCCGACCCATGTGTCAGAGGGCAATGATGCGAGAAGTTCAGCATGGAAGATAAAGGACAAAGAAAACAGTGTTAGTTTTAGCAATGATTATTCGGGGTTCCTTGACTCCCAAAACAGAACTGTCAGACATTGAATGTTTCAAAAAAGTGTGTATATTTGATCTCCAAAGTTAATTCAGTAAGGGAGAGATTATGCTGAGGATTAAAAGGTGAGATGTTTGTGTATATTCACCACCTGAGAAACCAATAGCAAGCTGTAACAACTGCATCTGACGTTTATCAATGTATAGTGAAACCCCTTTGCCTGAACTTATCCATTAACCTTTGCACGGGTGCAAAGTTAAGAGGCAGTCTTTATCATTGCGTGGAGGACGTCCCTCCTTAAGGCCCTTGAGGAGCAAATGAATGAACTCTAGCGTAGCGTTATACTTAGCACTTGAAGATTGCAGGATTCGAATGAAAATACAATTAATGCATGAACAACTATTATATCTATTGCATAAGTACACAGAGGAGGTTGGGACAGAAGAAGATAAAGTACCAAGCTGAATTGTATGCTTTGAATCATGCTCTTGGTTGGAGGCAGAATATGGGAAATCCTTGAGGGGCTTGACGTGTAGATCCAGAGTCATTTGGTTGAACGAAGGGCATGGCAAGCTGGTGGGGCAAACCACTCATTGTGAAATCCCCCGAACCAGCAGAAGGCGCAGCATCTGTAAGTAACTAGAGAGGATCTGAGGACACCGCTAGGTCATTATAAAAGAATGAACATAACCTTCCACTCGTCGCAGAGGGGCTAAGGACCAAAGATCTGAGCAATAGCCATCTCTAAGATTGCATTCATGCCGAATAGTCCGCGTCTTTACACCAGACGCAAGTGTATTACATCATTTCATTTGCAGAAGGTTGGGTTTGCGTTCACCCAGGCAACCTCAAACAGACTATGAACTGTAAACTAAAGTCATTGTACGGAGATGCTTTTTCAACAATTGGCGGATTGGTGGATAAAATGCAGATCCCAGCAATTTATACAGTAGCCTGCATCATGGAGCATTGGCAGGTTATTTTCATGCTGCTGTTAATCTGGAGAGTGCATCAACAAACTCTGCGGCCGGCGCATAGGATTATAAATCAGACAACGTGCATTAAAAACATTATAACACATAATGAGACGTTATGCAGTGAGGAGGTTTCATCGATGACAGGTGGCTCTGATGAGATTGTACCACTGCCTTTTCTCTGTACACAGGGGACCAGTGAGGAAAGCAGTCACCAGAATGAATGCATGACCCTATAGGTTACTGGATGTTGCACACAGCATAGATAGCAAAACAAGCGATGATGTGCAAATAGTTGTTTCCCATGTTTTGATGCGGATTACGTCACACCAGCAATGAACCTTTCCAGAGTTTACTAGCGAGCGACCCGAGACCACCTCTTTTAGGCGGAGGAGAGGTATCGGACTGCTTCCACACCAATCCAATGAACCGCATCAAGGGGTTAACGCTACAGGGACCGATTCAATAGTTCTAACCAAGCAGGTGTGAACGTGACCTAAGACTATGGTGCCTTAAGGTTTGAACAGAAAGGCTAGCGCTTGTTCCTTATAAATATAAAACATCTCTTTTAGAGAGACTACCAGTGGAAGACCATAATTGAAGGCAGTAATCAGTATTGAATGTATTACAAGTCTAATATGTAGTATGACAGAACACTTTGAACATTTGGAAAGTCGCTAAATAAATAACATGAATTGTAATTATGGCTGTTCTGATGCGGGACAGCTTGTCTGGTGGCAGTAAAGCTTGCATCAGCACACTATCGAGAATGATACCGATAATTCTAGATGTGTGGAAGGGCTTCCAGTTCCTGTTCTGAAAGAGGTAGGCCTAGCTGTTGAAAAGTTTTATCTGGGAAAGTTAACAACTAGGAAATGGTTAAAAGATGGACACCAAGGGGTGCTTACAGGTGTTGCAGAGAATCCCGCATAATGCTTCTGATGAGGTGTCAAAGAAACGTGGGCTACTATGGAAACCAAATGCACATTTGATTTGTAAAACCTTAAAATATATATGCCGCAGAAGGCATATGGGATGTCTGCTTTCCCTGTCATGTCATCTACAGAGCAAAGAAACGGGAACAATCTTTAGTAGTTAATAATACTCTTGACAGAATAATCGTGAGGAACTAACGGCTCAATAAAGAAATGTTGCTAGAATAATTCCTCCTAGCACTAGGCTAGGGGCCTGTCGTGTTTTTAAAACGTTTAAATAGCAGCACGTGTAATACTCCTGGCTCCTTCAGTGCAAACTTCAGTCTTGAGTGCGGGTTTCAACAGACATGGGTCCCTGGGAGCCAGCATAACCTGCTAAGAAACCTTGATTTAAGCCTGTGATAAGGTCATTTGACGAACATCTGTGATTAGAAAGAGCTTGGAAACGATTTGCAGCATGAAGCCTCCTAAAACACACCCAGCGAGGGGCAGAATATTGCAGGTAGAGCTTAATTCCTGTGAGGAAAAACTCGGGATTAAATGTACATGGCCGCTTGGCAGAGAATGATTCATGGTATACACAGAAAAGACACTGTAGGAGATTGAAGTCTAAAATGATGGTCAAAAATGTATCGAGCTTCCCTTCATATTCACGTGATGGAAATTATTAATTTATTTCCGTTTTTAATTTCATTGATTTATAGTAGTATAATTACTTATACACAGGCCTACAACTTCTGTATAATTGCCTCAAATATGACTTACTGCAGGCCAAATATTTCCATAATAAAACATTGCTTATGCAGAATAGTATTATATATACCTGCCAAGATGCGATTCCTAAGGAACTGCTGCTGCAGGGGGCAGGAAGCTAGAACTCGTGGCTGGATCTGGGACTCCAATTCCCAGAATCCTCGGGAGTGTGACGTCGGTGGCACAACGTGGTTGAACGCGGAAGTAGAAACATTTGTTTACATTGCAGGTAGAGGAAATCAAGTTTGTTCACGGGAATATATCGTGCAATTAAAGGCTTAAAGCGCTGATTTTACTTCGAGAAGGTAGGACAGGATGGCAGGTACTTTGGGAATGCCGGAGTCAGCTTGCTCCTGCCTTTTTTGGTGTTTAAATACCCACCGACCGAGAGACAGTGTGACTCTTAGCTGACACAGAAGAGAGGGGTTGTTACCGGAGCTGGCGTAGAACTCGGGACTTCCTCTGGCCCAAAGGATATTAAAAGCTACTCCAGATGAGGACGGAAGGGACACCTGAATGTGTGTTGTGCGGGAGCTGTGGCTCGTTCCAGCGGTGTCTGAACCATGCTCTGAGCTAGCCTGTGTTTCGGGAATGAGGCATTTCTTACGGCTTCTTGCGTATGATGATTCGGTTCTGGAGTCGGAGATTGCAATAGACATTTGCAAGGACAGCACCGGCAGGCAAGCAGCAGGAACATGAACGCAGCAATAGCAAATGAACGCAGCAATAGCAAATGAACGCAGCAGGCAAGCAGCAGCGACGTAGAGGTAGCAGCAAGCAATGCATAGAGAGATATCTGGCAGGTTAAATAGAGCGGCATATTAAGGAGACTCTGTTTGGTTGGTTGTAGAGTGGCAAGGGGGCGTTATGTATGAAAGCCGCATAAGTGCTCGAGTTGACTGCCTGAACTAGCTCGCAGGCTTCGCCCCATTTGTGCAGCTCTATTTATTGACCTTTCCAAAGTGTTTGATACCGTCGATCATCGCATCTTAAAGCAGAGGCTACTCAGTATTGGCATATCCAGCCATGCAGTGGGTTGGTTTGTGAACAACCTCTCTGAAAGGTCCCAATGTGTTCACTGTGATGGGCTGTCTTCTGAGTGGTTAAACATTGCTAATGGTGTTCTCAAGGTTCTGTTTTAGGTCCACTTTTATTCTCCATATATATTAACAGTTTAGGTGAAAATGTGAATGAAGCTACTTTACATTTTTATGCGGACGATACCGTGATGTACTGGGCAGGTCCCTCATTTAAGGAGGCTGGTGTTAAATTACAGGCTGTTTTTAACATTATTCAGACTCAGCATGCTGAACTTAAGCTTCTTTTAAATGTTGATAAAACTAAGGTAATGCTATTTTCAAAAGCTAAAAAGACACCAGAGCCTGTTTTGGATATTGTTACTATGCAAGGACAAGTACTTGAAGTGGTTACTTGTTATAAATACCTAGGTATCTGGCTTGATGATTGTCTTACTTTTAAACTTCATGTCAATAACCTGCTTAAAAAGCTGAGGGTTAGACTAGGTTTCTTTTTCAGAAACAAGTCCTGTTTCTCGCTTGAGGCCAGGAAAAGGCTAGTCACTATGACCTTTTTACCTGTGCTGGACTATGGTGATTTGTTGTATATGAATGCACCTGCCTATTGCCTGAACAAGTTAGATGCCGCCTATCACAGCGCACTGAGATTTGTCACAAATTGTAAAGCACTTACTCATCACTGTACCCTGTATGCCAAGGCAGGTTTGCCATTACTTACTGTAAAGAGGCTCAGTCATTGGTACACGTTTATTTATAAAGCTTTGTTGGGTAAACTCCCGTATTATATCTGCTCTCTGATAACACAGAGAGTTGCAAGCAGCTATTGTCTGAGATCGCATGATGTAGTATTGTTAGATGTGCCAAGAGCAAGGACTGTATTAGGTAAGACAGCTTTTATGTGTGCAGCTACACTTGCTTGGAACAATCTTCAGCAAGAATTGAAACTGAGCAATCTCATTCCTCTGCATGTTTTTAAAGCTAGGCTAAATGAAATGCTTGTTGATACTATGGACACTTGTAAATGTCTATAACTATGTAAATGTATCCTGTAAATATAATGTATAATGTCCTTTATTGTTTTATGTTTCATGTGGAACCTATATATTGCAGGTCTCCCTTGAAAAAGAGATCGATGATCTCAATGGGACCAATCTCGTTAAATAAAGGTTTGAAATGAAATGAAATGAATGGCCGGCCGTGGCCCAACCCCACATTCCCGATAGGTGGAGAGTTGGCCATATAGGCGGAGCTCCTCGTTCCTGACGTCAGACAAAGTTATTATGTAATCTATATTGAGACAAGCGAGACCTGCGCAGACCTGCGCAATTGCGATCAACGTCTTGCTAGTGCGTTGCATGATGGTTAGTCATTTTGTCCGACTTGCTCTGGAGGCTCGCCCACATGAGACGTTGAAATCTCACGGACAAAGACACCGGCAGACTTGAGAGCGAGGCGGCACAGTTTCTCTCCACAGGCCGCGGAAGCTAAATGCTTGATGGGAAACGACTCGCTGGTATCTCGAGCTGAGCGCTCATTGGTGGTTTTTACCCTGTGCTGCTGAAACTCTCCAATTGGCTCGGCAAAAGTTTGTTGTTGTTTTGTGTCAGTTTTACGTCGCCTTTTTCATCATTGTTCCACAATGTTTATCTCAAAAAGATCGCCTGAAGTCGGACAGCTCGGAGTCGGCTTGTTCTTCTCTCGGTTTCTTGGCGCATTGCAAACAACTTTAAGGTGCATACCGCCACCTCCGGAGTCGGCTTGACTCGGTTTGCATTTATAAAGCATGCACACATGTGCTTAATCGTTAATGTCAGATATGTACTAATTAAATACATTTGTTTATGCTCAAGATTAGATTCAACTTTATTGTTATTGCACATATTACAGGTACTGAGACAACGAAATGCAGTTTAGCTTCTAACCAGGAGTGCAAAAAGCAGTGAAGTGAAAAGTAATGTACACAATCTACAGAATAAAATATTGAATGAATTGAATGATGAATAAACAGTGAGGGGTATGAATACACTAGATATACACCGCAGCCTGTGAGCAGGTGTATGAATATGCTAAGATATATAAAGTATGAAAACGGTAAGCAGTGCAAGTATAGTATAAAATATATAGAACTCCCCCGGCTGCGATCGGCTATTCTCGTCTACTTTGTCTCAAACAAGCCTAGTGACTGTATGATCCGCATGACAGATGAGCAGATCGCCACTGGGCTTTCAAGTAAAAGACACAGCCACGAAAAAACTGTGGCATGTGTACGCAGGGCCGACCCTAGACTTATGGGGGCCCTAAGCGAGCTTTGGCTTGGGAACATGTGCAGAACATCTAATACACTTCAATCCAGAACAATACAACTGCAGGAGTATGGATAAAGCGAGATGTGTGCATGCATTTTGAGCAGATTTGGGCAGAGTGGATCGTGCTGTTCATCCTATGTAAAAAGAAAAGTCTAAATATTTACGATAAAGCTGTGAAACAATCTCAATAATTGGCAGCAAAAATGGCATAAAAGGATACATGTTGAGATAGGAAGTTCTAATATCTTAAGTGAAGAGCTTGAACATTAACAAATAAAAAATACAAACTATTTTGGCTCCTTCCTGTCTTTCTACTGGGTCTTTCTTGGCTTTGTACTGGCCATCTTCTAGCTCTATTCAGATTTTTGGAGTTTTTTTCTAGCTCTATCCCTGATCATTTTCAGAACCTGAAGGCTCTATATGGACTATCTTCTGGATCTTTTCGGGATCCATCCACTATCTCTTGTCTCTGTCCAGTGAATTACACTTTTGTTAGTGGAGCAGGAAAAGCATAGAACAGATACTTTCAGCATTATCGGAGCACGAAGTGGAAGCTTGGATGAAACGCAGCAGACTTCTAAACAATGAACAGCCGCAACTGGGAAGACATAAAGTTGGGTTTAATGCGTTCTAATATTGCAATACAAACCCATGATGTAATGACAGTAATTAAGAATAATTTAGTCATTGAATGCTCATTTCAGTAGATTTAATCAAACAAAACAAATAAACATATTGGACATGGCCTCAAGACTGTAACCTCTTCACATTCTGTTGAAATAGTCAATTACTAGCCATATCTTACACATTGCTGTTTTTAATCATTAATATGTGGATGACAGTTGAACTGGATGATGTAAGATGTATGCCATCTGCTGGAAAGAAGACGTATCGCTCTGTTGGCGTTGTTTAGACAACAAAAACAGAGTGAAGCTCTCATTTCATAAACAAGTACAGACACCGTCCTGCAGAGAGCACACAACCCAACAGCACGTTTTTGGTCTAGCATCACTTTATAAAACGTCTGCATTAGGACACTGAGACTAGCTGGTCCCTTCTAAAGGTCAGTCCACATTAAATGAGCAGAGGGTGATCAGCAGGTGAAAAGCAGGACACAGGAACTTGGTCCTGTGGAGATGTAACGATTATTAAACAAGAAATAGTCGAGTCAAGGGGTAAAATAAATGAACATTTGCGAATTGTTGCAGGTGGGTGAAATCAGGCTTAGGGAGTAACGTATTACATGAAACGGCATTAGGTTATCAGGATACAAAATAGACAAATGTATTCCCTTACCAACACACTTGTGTCTTTTTAAACGATTATGCCTTTTAAATCTTTTGTCACAAACATTGCAGCTTTATTTGTCCTCTCCTGTGTGGACTCTCATGTGTGTCTTTAAATTACCACTCGATGAAAACGTTTTTTTACAGACTGAGCAGTATGGTTTCTCTACTGTGTGGACTATCATGTGTCGTTTTACACTTCCTTTCCTTGCAAAATATTTCTTACAGACTGAGCAGCTGAATGGTTTCTCTCCTGTGTGGACTCTCATGTGTCGTTTTAAACCTCTTTTCCTTGTAAAATATTTCTTACAGACTGAGCAGCTGAATGGTTTCTCTCCTGTGTGGACTCTCATGTGTTCCTTCAAACTTCCACTCTGTGCAAAATCTTTGGTACAAACTGAGCAGCTGAATGGTTTCTCTCCTGTGTGGACTCTCATGTGTTCCTTTAAACTTCCACTCTGTGCAAAATATTTGGTACAGACTGAGCAGCTGAATGGTTTCTCTCCTGTGTGGACTCTCATGTGTGCCTTTACATTTCCCCTATGGGAAAAAGCTTTCTTACAGACTGGGCAGCTGGATGGTTTCTCTCCTGTGTGGACTCTCATGTGTTCCTTTAAACGTCCACTCTTTGCAAAATATTTGGCACAAACTGAGCAGCTGAATGGTTTCTCTCCTGTGTGGACTCTCATGTGTGCATTTAGATTTCCCCTATTGGAAAAAGCTTTCTTACAGACTGAGCAGCTGGATGGTTTATTTTCAGCACTACGTCGTGGATCACTGACAGATTCATGTCTATTTTTCAGTGAGTTTGAGCCTGATGCAGGTTCTCTGGTCTCTTTCCAATCAGCACTGTCTTCAGTGTCAGGTTCAGAAGAGTCTCCAGTATCAGGTTCAGAAGAGTCTCCAGTGTCAGGTTCAGAAGAGTCTTCAGTGTCAGATTCAGAAGAGTCTTCAGTGTCAGGTTCAGAAGAGTCTTCAGTGTCGTCCTCAGTCTTTGGTTGTAAACTGCTCTCTGGATCTGAGTTCCTGGCTGGTTCTGGTCCTCGACAGTCATCTCCATCAGCTTCTGTTTCCATGTGTTCAGTTTGTCTTTGATGAGGCCGTGAGGACTGAGGTTTCTCTTTATAATCTTCACTCTTCACAGGATCAGGAGTGAAAGTGGACTTGGTGATATGAGCCACCTCCAGCTCCTGACACTGATCTCCCTCCTGATTGATCCTGAGTTCGACCTGTTCCTGCTTAATGTATGGGGGGGGCACTGGGTCCTCCTGGTCCAGACTGGTGCTCCACTCCTGCTGCTCAGGGAGAAGGTCTTCTTTAACCACCACCATCAGCTGGACGTCTGCAGGAAACACACAGTCAAAACAAACTGTTAAGTGTTAGCATTTCAAAATCTAATCACCATTAAAATGGGAGACATTTTGCAGCCCTAATTAATGCCTTTGTTTTTATATTTTCACATTATCTTTCTTAGTCCCACCTGTTGTGTATCTGTGTTGGCTCAATTCACCTTATGTAGCCCAGCCCCTTTCCACTTCCAGATAAAAATGAAAAAGGTTTTTTTCTTCTGGTGTAGCACTAGCTGCAATGTAAATAATGAATTGTATTTGGGATCGTTCACAGATACACTACGCCTACAGTATAGAATTAAAAAACTCTGTACAAATTAAACTCCACCATTCAAACCTTATTTAAGTAAAAGTATGCAAGTGTTAACAGAACATTTTATGGCACCTTCTTATGTAAAAGTAATGATGGTGCAGTAAAATGTTCCCTGTCAGTGTTCAATTTATGATGTTTCTTAATTATTTCGTATGTTACATTTTCCTGCATGTTCAACGTTACGCTTGTATAAATGATTATAGATGATATAGGGAACCTGCTAAATATTAAAATGTGTGTTTTTTTATACAGATACACCTCATTTCGGACAGTTTGAAACGCCGGGGCCGTGGCCGGTACGGAATCTGCCCTCGCTCACAGGAAAACCTCCAGCGTGACTTGAGACCGCCCCATTGATAAATACATTAAATTATAATGAAGCCAGCTGAAATGGATCATTGATCCATCAGGGGGTGCAGTGGTTTCACACTGGAGCTCATGTGAAATAAACATGCAGTAGATTTATGTCTGCTACTATAGCGGATCTTTGTTAAGGCGAGACACCCCAGGTGAATAGGGTAATTGTTTTAACTTAAAGGTATCAGCTAGACATTTCTCCAGTTAATTAATTACAATAAGGCAATTGTTTTTTGTATTATAAGTTTTCTGAAATAGCATGTTTAAATATGCAAATGCCCCATTATCTCATTAAATATGCACATATTTTATTATTTATTATATTTTCAGGCGTACCGATTATACTGGAGCACCAACTAACGTTCATGACTTCAGCATGGGACTTCAAACAACAACAAACCACGGTGAACAATAGTCAAACATGAACGAATAAGCTGATGAGACCGCTTTGGTCGGCCCCGTGGATGGGACATTTTGTTTTAAAAAAACGGACGGATGGAAGCGTCGATAAGAGCACGGTTGTGTGCAAATTATGCAAAAAAGAATTTGCATATCACCGCAGCACATCAAGCCTAAAGTATCACCTAAATGCAAAGCATGTAGCAGCTAGCGTGGACGTTAGCCCGACTCCGAGTGCAAGGAACCACACCCTGACCCAACCCACACTCAACCAGGTGACTGGTTTCAGGGCCAGGATAAGTAAGTCCACGTCTGAGAAAATAACCAACTCCCTGGCTCACTGGATTGCACTCGACTGTAGACCACTTGGAGTAAAATCCATGTGAAAATTGCTTCTCACTGTTCTCAGGTCAAATATGTATATTTGATTAAAAATGCGATTAATTTCGATTAATTAATTACAAAGCCTCTAATTAATTAGATTAATTGTTTTAATCGAGTCCCGGCTCTAATTTTAACACATTTCAGGAATCGAAATCTGAACTTTGGATACATTCTTGTTTAATTTTGTAGTCATATTAGTATCTAAGGCTTTTACAGAAGGGATATTTGATAGCTCTTTAAAAAAAAAAAAAAATACTGTCAACAGCCCTAAAATATCAATTTTCGCCATGTTGTTAGGTATACAATGTTGTATAATTCAGGCTATGAATGATATATGAACAAACCCTTCAGTAAAAGCCTTCATAATATTGATAGGAATATAACTGGAAGGTTTGGTGTATGTACGTGCTATTGAAGTTGACATTTCGAACTCAGAGTAGGAGAAAAAACTCATTTTGAGAAAACGACCTTTAAGATGAACTTTTATTAATCCCTCATGGGGAAATTATTTCTCTGCATTTGACCCATCCTAGTGTTAGGAGCAGTGTGCTGCCATTTTGAACGGCGCCCGGGGAGCAATGTGGGGAACGGTGCCTTGCTCAGGGACACCTCGGTAGCACTTGGTCTTTCGGGGACTTGAACTGGTGACCTTCCAGTTCCCAAGCCAAGTCCCTCGTTGTTTTGGACCTGGGAAGCGTGTGCAACTGGACGGATTTCGCACAGCTGCTGTTGTCGCTGGGTGCGGCTGGTTGTTTTGGCAGTAGCTTTGCGGGGGGTGAGTGTTTGGCAGTTCTAGTACACGGAGAGTGTGGAGGACTTTGTGAGAGCGCCGACAGAGGAGCTACTGGAGGGCTTCTCACGTGAGCAGCTGATCAGTGTTGCTGAACATTTTCGCTTAGATGTTGGGGATAAGAGAATGAAGGAAAACATAAGAGGAATTGTTAGAGCAAATCTGTTCGAGTTAGGTGTTTTCAAAGGGGGAAAATATACTGTTGATCCTGGCAGAGACGGTGTCAGTACGTCTGGCTCCCGTGATACAGACCTAACTTTTGAACAACGAGAGAGACTGTTAATGTTGCAGGTAGAAATTAAAAGGCTTGAGTTAGAGGAGCGGAGGTTGGGTTTTCCTGCTGTTGGTGCAGGTCAGACCTCTAATTTCCCTGGTTGAGCTACTCCATTTGACGTTTGCAGTAATTTGCGGGTTGTGCCTCAGTTTAATGAACGAGATCCAGATACATTTTTCTCCTTGTTTGAGCATGTGGCTGAGAGCAGAGAGTGGTCAGATGCTAATAGCACCTTATTGCTGCAGTGTGT
Source organism: Pseudochaenichthys georgianus (assembly GCF_902827115.2). Lineage (NCBI taxonomy): Eukaryota > Metazoa > Chordata > Actinopteri > Perciformes > Channichthyidae > Pseudochaenichthys > Pseudochaenichthys georgianus. The sequence continues at coordinate 38,399,237 of NC_047519.1, forward strand.
GCTAACAGGTAGGGCCCAGGAAGCTTATTCTGCTTTAATGGTGGCGGACAGCAAAGTGTATCTGATGGTTAAAACTGCTTTGTTGAAGGCTTACGAGTTGGTCCCTGAGGCATATCGACAGAGGTTTCGGTCCTGGGAGATGTCTGACAAGCAGACACATGTTGAGTTTGCCAGGGAGCTGGTTACCTCTTTCGGTAGGTGGTGTAACTCTTTGAAAGTGAATACGTATGTCGCATTATGTGAGTTGATGGTGTTGGAGCAATTTAAAAATGCTGTGCCCAGCCACATTGCGGTTTATATCAGCGAGCGTAAGGTGAAAACTGCTGCAGAGGCTGCTGTTCTGGCAGATGATTATGTGCTAATGCACAGGGGCGGTCGCGATTTCAGGGTCCAGGATGAAGGGGGTATATATCGTGCAGGGGGATGGGAAGAGAAAGCTAATCCGCACTGGGGTGGGCGTGAGATGCGAGGTCAGCCACAGGGTGAGCGTGAGATGTGAGGTCAGCCACAGGGTGATTCGGAAATCTGTCATTACTGCAGGGAGAGAGGTCACTGGAAGGCTGACTGTCCCAAAGCTAAGGCTAGCAGGGGGAACTGTGTAGGCCAGTTTAACTCTGCTGCTTGTGCTGTGTCTGTGGTGCCGTTACCTGTCATCTCTCCCTGTCAGCAGATTAATGAGCCATGCGGGTGGAAGGACCCATCGTTTTCTGCATTTGTGTCAACCGGATACGTGTCATTGGTGGGAAGTGATGTCAGCGTGCCGGTAAAGATTTTGAGAGACACTGCATCATATGACTCATACATTCTGAGCTCTGTGTTGCCGTTTTCGGACCAATCTGGAACTGGGGATTTTGTCCGGATGCGAGGGATGGGAATGAATGTTGTGCCTGTTCCTCTGCATTCTGTTGTGCTTAACTCTGGTCTGGTGCAGGGTGAGGTCGCCATGGCGGTCCGTCCCGTACTGCCAATTGGTGGTGTGGATGTTATCCTGGGAAACGGCCTGGCTGGCAGCCGTGTGTGGGCTGAGGGTCCACCGCCCAGAGATGGGGACTCGAGTCTGCGACTCGGACTCGAGTCGCACTTAAGTCGCACACACAGAGACTTGAGACTTGACTTGGACTCGTGACCAAAAGACTTCAGACTCGACTTGGACTCGTGTGTTGGGACTCGTGAACAATCATTGTGTTTTCTATTTTTGGCGTATTAAAAGGTGGGGTAGGTACATTTGAGAGAAACCGGCTCGAGATCGCTAGAATTTGAAAATACACAACCGGAGATAATCTGCTAGAGGCTGCTACTTCCTTATAGAGCCCGCCTCCTCCAACACACATGAACGCGCACATGACCAATGAGGGCACGAGATAAGTTTGTGCCCAGATGGAAGGCTGACAGGCAGGTAGGCCATCCAGTTATTTTAGCCGGGCTCATTACACGCAGACGTGCGCGCCTCTGTTACTACCTCGTAGTAACACCATGGCGACCGGCGGCACACCTGCAGCTGTACCGCATGTAATTAGGTTCAACTACAAACACTTCGAACAAAACGCCGGCGGCACCAACAAAAGGAGCGCACACTGCAAAGTCTGCAATATCAAAATCAAGGATGCTGGCGCAACAACGTCGGATTTCATCAGGCACTTGAAAACTCACCCGGAGAGGTCAGTCACATTAACGCATGGACGGTTAGCAAACATGTTTAGCTCAGCATCAGCTATGTAATGTTAACTTAGCTTGCTACTAGCTTTGTAACTGAATATTTGAAAAGATTAGTGAATGTTTGCTTGTCACACTTGTTTGAGTTGAGTGGCGTTGACATCCAACTCTTGACATGACATAAAAAAGGTCGGTAACGTTAATCATTACGTTCCGCTGCCACCATCTACTGGCTAACGTTAAACGTAGAAAATACATAGTTACATACATAAATACAGTTTATACAGTAGGCAGGTTACAGGTTTATTGTTGACCACGTAGCGTTAATGTTACAGGTTTATCAGGTTACCATGACACTGGCTTTGAGTGAGAGGATAGAGGAATATGTTTATTAATAGTAGACTTAAAAGATGTCATTAGAGACCCAGTGTATAATAACACAGTAAATGCTTTGAATTTCTTAGATATAGCTGTGCAGTATTCTTAACAGACTGGATAGCAGCAGACAATAGAAGGCTTATTACAACCAGAAGAGACATGAGACTTTTATTTTTTTAGAGACTTGAGACTTGACTTGGACTCGTGACCAAAGACTTGAGACTTGATCAAGTCTCACCCCACAAAGACTTGAGACTTGACTTGGACTCGTGACCAAAGACTTGAGACTTGACTTGGACTTGCAAAAAAAGACTTGTGAACATCTCTGCCACCGCCTACCACGCAGTCATCTTCACCTACTGGGATTGTTAAGGCAGAAGAGAATGCCAAGTGCTCTCCTGCAGTGTTTGTGGCTTGTTCTGTGACCCGGGCTGTGAGCCGTGCACAGGAGGAGTCTGAGCAGGGTAAAGAGTTCAGTGCGACAGATTCAGTGGTTATTCCTGACTTGTTGTTGTCGGTATCCCGCAGTGAGTTGGTGATGGAGCAGAAAGCGGATGTCTCCCTTAGTCCGTTTTTTGAGGCGGTTCTCCACCGAGGATGGAAATGGTGTCACCAGGGGTTGTCAGCTGCATGGGGGAGTGCTGGTCAGAAAGTGGTGGTCACGTGGGAAAGGCTTCATTGGTGGGCCAGTGTATCAGATTGTGGTTCCTGTCAGGTTTCGCGAGGAAAGCGCATGGGCAGTCGGGACATCTGGGTGTCCGTAGAACATGTGGTTACCTGTTGCGGTATTTCTTTTGGCCTGGGTTGAGGAAAGATGTGTCTCGGCATGTTGGGTCATGTCATACGTGTCGGACGGGTGGGCCAGTTCGGCAGCGACCTGGGGGTCAGGTCTTGGGTTTGTTGCCGAGGGCTAGGTTGCGGTTTCTGGAGGGACATTCCGGGTTCCTCCAGGAGCTGGGTCAAGGGACTGGCCAGAGTGGTTTTCTGTCCGCGCCGGAATATCGGAGAAGAGCCAAATTGGGTAATTAACGGTGTTCTTAGAGGAACTCCTTACTTATGGGGGGGAGTGTGATGACCCCTCCACACCGCGTGGGGTGCTGTCTGGTTGTGTGTGTGTTTTGTGTGTGATTGCAGGTTCCAGCTGCAGCTGTTTGATGAGGCGTACCTGCCGGATGAGCTACACCTGTTGAAACAGGATATAGGATGAGCCAGCCAGTTACGATGGGGGACTCCTCTGGGCACTCTCTCCGTGCCAGCCTCTGGGACCTGTGGCTGGTTGTTTCATTACGTTGTATATAAGGGAATAAACAAGTGCTATTTTCTTACCCTTCGTCTCGCCTCCCTGCTTTTTGTTGCAGCCCATGAGCCGGGTTGTAACACCTTGCTTCGTGCAAGTGACAATTGTTGTCGTCTTCTCTGTGAACGTTTTTTTCGCCGTTCTTTTGCCATTTTGAGATTTCAATTTCTTGCGGAAAGCTAACCAGGAAGTGTTTTAGCACACCACCACAATCAACAACCTGATCAACTCTATGCGAAGGAGATGTCTTGCACTGTTTGAGGCAAATGGTGGTCACACCAGATACTGACTGGTTTTCGGACCCCCCCAGACCCCCCAATAAAGCAAAACTGCACGTTTCAGAGTGGCCTTTTATTGTGGCCAGCCTAAGGCACACCTGTGCAATAATCATGCTGTCTAATCAGCATCTTGATATGCCACACCTGTGAGGTGGGATGGATTATCTTGGCAAAGGAGAAGTGCTCACTATCACAGATTTTTTCAGATTTGTGAAAAATATTTGAGAAATGGTTATTTTGTGTATAGAAAATGTTTTAGATCTTTGAGTTCATCTCATGAAAAATGGGAGCAAAAACAAAATTGTTGCATTTATATTTTTGTTCAGTGTATATAATAAATGTGTTCTCTCTAAATCTACAAAATCATGTGCATAATCTGTACACTGGTCAATATCATGTTTGTGGTATTTGAATTATTATGTTGCAGCCATTATATGAGGGTGGGACAAGACCCCCCACCTTTACTATGCGGAAACTCCGTGAATCGATCTATCCACTCGCCACTCTCTGTAGAGCGCTGTGTCAGTGCTTCATTATCACATCCATTCCACTTGCTTATTGTGAGAATGCCCAAACCAATAAAACTGTATGTTTTCACTGCTACTTTGTACCAAGGCAGATTCTCAGAGCCGTACACATGAGCTGCATTTATATTTATATGCTGCGTTCTGTGCATAGCTGTGTCTTTAGTTGTAAACCCAGTGGCGATCTGTTCATCTGTCATATCACACAATAAAGCCATCTAAAAGAATATGATGCAGCATTAAAAGTTATTCTGGGTCTTTGTTCGTCATAGCTTCGCTGTGTGGCACGAGGAGCGCATTTTGTGTGAGCGAGCGAGAGAGTGAACGAGAAAGCGCTAACGTACATATAGTAAGGAGTTGTTTCTCCAACAAGGAAGAGGAGAGCTCTCTCCTGTCAGACAAATCTTATAACGTCAGCTCAGGGAGGTAAAGGACTCTCTGAGTGTTTAGATCGTTTACTTTAGTTTAGTCTAAGTCATCTCATGTAAACAAGTATTTCCAAGGCACACCTTTTATATGATCAATATAAAAAACAAGTGAATAACAGGTATGAAATCATTCCAACTCATACTATAGGACAGTAAAACAAAAATACTGTTTAACCTGTTAAGCCCGAGAGACCCCGGTACCGGGGCCCTCCCGCAACATCTTGCAGGAAACAGTGTCTGAGGGCATGTTCATTTAATAAACTATTAATGTTTTATATCCATGTAACGAAAAGAAACTCATCTATTTGATCTTTTTTTTTTTTTAAACCACAATGCTAACGCTGAGCCTCTGAATTAGCAACGAGCGAAAAATGCTAACAGATTTACTCGCTCATAAAACCTTATTATTTATCCATTCTGCACATCCAACCCATCGATCTGATCGTGATATGACACAGAATCGATGGGTACAGACATTATCACTCAATGATACGAACTTGCGACTTTATAAACAAAAACAGACATCAAAACATGTGGCGCTAGGTAGCCAGGTAGCTAAAAACGCTAACATGGCTTACCTGTGTCGTAGTCTGGTCAAAAGTGGTCTTCAATGGCATTAAAACGATAGAAATGCTGCTGAAGTTAATCCATAGGTTAATCCAATGTGTCTGTGTCACTTTGAAATTATTTCTGATAATCCATAAGCAATAAACCTGCTTTTCCGTTATCAGATGTCAGCGCTAGAGATAGCTTCACTCTGATACAAAACTGTGTGCGCGAAGCCCCCACCTTTTTGTTTTACCACGTGTGTGTGTGTGGGGAAATCCCCCATCGATTATATTGGCTCTAATGGTCAGAAAGAGATGTCAATCAGCAAAATCGACAAGGGGGGCCAGAGATATGGAAAATCCACCCAAATTACCCCAGAAGTGTTTTTTGTTTTTGCTAAATCTCTCTAAAAAGGTCAGATTTCAATTGTTGTGCATCAATATTGATACAGGGTACTTATTATATGTTGTACTTTGGATTCCTAAAGCTTTTAGTCTACTAACCCATCATCCAAGGGTAGTTTTCACTATAAGTGAAACATAATTTCTGGACGGACACTCTAATTTAAAGTGTTTTACGTTGTGTTTTATGTTCATTCTGAATTTTCTTTAAAATAAAAAACATCTATATTGATTCTGACCTTTCTACATCCAACTCACAGGTTTATCATTACTTTGAGAAAAAAGATTATTAATGTAACCCTTTTAGAAGGGAAGATATGGTCATTTGTTCTGGGAATGTTATTTTCGAGCCTGAGACCTGAAAAACAGGTTAAAAGGGGAGTGATTAGTAAAATATGCATAAACAAAAAGTCAATCTGTTTACAGTTCTGTTTCACATGGGTGTTGAGAGATGTATCCATATATTTAGTCCCTAACTTTTCTCTCAAAGTGCAGTAGATAGATGAATTTAACTTCAACATTTAAAAACAAATCTTCCCGGGGGAGCATGCCCCCGGACCCCCCTAGAGGAGGTCCACCACCTTCCCCAGCCTGTCCTCCTACAAAAAAAACGACCATATAGGTCGATTGTTCAGCAGCTAAATACGACCCAGAGTCACGTTTTAAAGTGTAGCACCTCTAGTGGTCGTGTAAGAAACAACATGCTCCTGTCGATTGCAAACGCTCCAGAGGGTCGTTTATTCACAAATTAAAATCCTAAATTGTGGAATAGTTTGGCCATTAAAATGCTTTTTTATTAGATTTCTAGCGAGAAGTGTATATTGTACTTTTATAATCTACGTCCAGTGGATGTGTAGGATCTACAGTTTGATAGATATATGAAGATGATTTGAGGTCTCGCCAGGAGAACGTGTACTGTATATGGGGCAGCTTCCATGTAAAGTTAGCGTGGGTGAAAACAGTATTTCCGGTCTCGAAGTTTTCATATTAAAACCGGAAGTATTCCCCACACTGTCAAATGATTACACAGTGATATCTCCATTACTCATCCACTAAAAAACATCAGTTTATCCTTGTTAATTACACAATATTGATTGGTTTAAATTGTGTACAATGCTTTTCTGTTTTTAACCTTCGATTCAGAGAAACAAATTGTTTTTTCGGAGTTTAGACACTACAGAGTTTCCGAAAACACTACACTACCCAGAATCCCCAGCTATCGTTTGGGACTACAACATCCGCCTTGCTTTACAAACCCCGTGATTAGCCCTCAAGCTCTGTGATTGGATGTTGGAGTGGCAGTGCGACAAGGTTACGCCGAGTGTCAAACAGCTCTTTGAAATGGAATCACGCCAGACTATCCAAAACTGGACTTGGACGGGTCCAGCCCAGCCCTCCCCCCCAGAATTACACATGCTGGCTATTGTGTGTTTCGCAACATGTTCTATGGCACGTCTCTACTGGGAATTGTAGTGTTAAAAGACGTTTTCGTATTTCTCACAATTAGAAGTTGCCAGTATTCAACTGTATACATCCCTGGAGGTTTAGGGGATACGAAACACATTGGTGTTATCAAATTTAAAACATATAATTAATACATGGGTGAAAATTGCTTGTGTCCATAATGGGCAGCATTAATATACCCACATGACAGCTAAGGTCAGAAGAGCTTTATTTAGCAGCTGGTTTTATGTCTGTGACCCCTCCTGTTGTTAATTGATAAGCCTGAAACATGCACTTGTCAAGATTCAGATGCACATTTAGCAAATATAGCAGTAGCCATCGATCATCTTAAGATAAGATACTTTATTGATCCCAAGTTGGGAAATGTTTTTGTTACAGCAGCATGTACTACTTTGTTCTACTCCACTACAATTCAGAGGTTAACCTGGTATTTGTACTCTACTACATTTATTTGTGTTACTTTGCAGATTCTGCTTAATGATGTGAAATATAAACAACCCTTAAATCAGACTTTAGTTACACCCGAGTAAAATTCAGCCTTATCAGTTTGTCTGTTTTGCACATCCTCCTGTTAATATCTTTGGACGTCCTGCACTAAACTGTTTTATTGTAGAGATCACTACAGTATCTTCTTGATATTTTCTATTCTATATTTCTATCATTGACCCCTATTTTGTATGTAGGCTACTATTAATATTGAAATGTTTTCATCAAATATAACTTATTCAACAACTAAATTCAATAACATGCTTTAACCACTAGGAGGTGCGGTTTAAAAAAACAGTGGTCTAGTTAAAACATAATGATATCAAACATAATATGACTATTCACTTTATTGTGAACTTAAAACAGAACGTTAAAAAAATACAGTTTCAGTCTCTCGATGTGAAGCTTATGCATTGTACCATGCACTTGTATAGACCTGTAACAGTCAACTGCATGAGGAGTTGGAAAGGTAGTTCAGAAAATCAGTAATATCTTTAAGAACTACAACAACAAAAAATATCCCTTTCTATCAGCTGTGCACCGTTATGGTGTAAATACAGACTATCTACCAATTGGATCAAATATAAAAGTCAGCCGAATTAGTGTTGATACTGCAAGGAGACGTATTGTGTAAAAATAAATGGAAGATGTTGTTTAATTGTTGATATATTTATGGTCCACGTCACGTATTCAGTTTTGGCGGCATCTCTTCCAGTTTGTCAAAAGGTCTTCTGATCAGGGCTCTATAAATAAATATCTACGGCAGATATGTAATATTGCCGTTATGTGATGACTTTCAAAGAGAAAAGCAAGAACACTCCGAATAAAGTATTATTTAATTTTTTTTAAATGTTTTCCGATTTCATATCACATAAACACCATATCCCGATGTGCATTGCGGTGTGATTTTAGCCTATCAAAACCTCTGAAAAAAGAAATGTGTCTCAGAATCGAAAGAGAAAAACCTATGGGAAAAACACAAAAGCATTGTACACAATTTAAACCAATTAATATCGTATAATTAACTAGGATAAACTGATGTTTTTTAGTGGATGAGTACTGCAGATATCACTGTTAAATCATTTGATCATTGGTTTTATTATGAAAACGTCGAGACCGGAAATACTGTTTTCAACCCGTAACTTTACATGAAAGCTTGCCACATATACACATTCTCCTGACGAAACCTCAAATTATCTTCGTAATATCTATCTATCTAACTAACTAACTAACTAACTAACTATAGATCCTACATATCGACTGGACGTGGATTCTAAAAGTACAATATATATATTGTATATATATTAGGGCTGTCAAGTTAACGCGTTAATAACGCGCTTAACGCCACTATTTATTTTAACGCGATTAACGCATGTGTATTTTCTTTCCTCGGCCGCCCCGTAGTTTCAGAGCGCATCGAGTTTAAAATACCATCTACAAGCTGATGCTGACAGCCCCGCTCCTGCCGCCCGCTTGTGGCAGACCACACTTCCACGCTCACCGGCAGGTACCGACTGGCTATTGGGAGGACCGGGAGGGTGTGTGTGTGTAGGTGTGGCCCGAGCGAGCGAGAGAGAGACCTTACGTGCATTGTTGTTGTTAGCATCTGGTGCTAGCTAGCTGCGCTAACGGATATAAGGAGCTGTTTCAATGAAAACAGAAGAGCGACATTTCACCACAACTGCGCCGAGCACTTGACTTTATGCAGGAAGCCAGACAGTGGGACATTGTACGAAAAGTCAGCACACTCAGCACGGATAGCATTATTGCAGCGTGCAGGCAGCTCCCGTTCGAGCATATGCCTTGAGTTGCACATAGCTCACACACACACACACACACACACACACACACACACACACACACACACACACACACACACACACACACACACACACACACACACACACACACACACACACACACACACACACACACACACACACACACACACACACACACACACACACACACACACACACACACACACACACACACACACACACACACACACACACACACACACACACACACAATTATTTTACCAACAATGTGGAATTTATTGGCTACCATGGGCATAGGAAGCATTCTCAATGTGGGTGGGACAATTTGACGGGGGGTGTGGGAAGGCAACAAGTCCTCCAACTCATACGACCAAATGGGTCGATTGTTCAAGCCCTTATTACGACCAAATATGTTGTTTGTTCAAGCACTTAATACGACCTATAATTACGTTTAAAGTTGTCGGCCTCTAGTGCTCCCGTTGAATGCAAACGTTACAGAGGGTTGTTTATTCACAAATAACCCTCTCGTAGGATAGTTTGGCCATTAAAACGCGTTATGATTAGATTTCTAGCGAGAAGTATATATATATTAGGGCTGTCAGTCGATTAAAATATTTAATCGCGATTAATCGCATGATTGTCCATAGTTAATCGCGATTAATCGCACATTTTTGATCTGTTCTAAATGTACCTTAGAGGAATATTTTTTTAGAGTTTTTAATACTCTTATCAACATATGAGTGGACAAATATGCTTTATGCTAATGTTTATTATCATTTGAACAATGACAAATATTCTCATGAATATTAAACAGAACAACCTCTGAACATTACAAATATTCGCCTCAATTCAACCTGGACCCTCTCTCATACAATACAAATTTTGTGTGTGTGTGTGTGTGTGTGTGTGTGTGTGTGTGTGTGTGTGTGTGTGTGTGTGTGTGTGTGTGTGTGTGTGTGTGTGTGTGTGTGTGTGTGTGTGTGTGTGTGTGTGTGTGTGTGTGTGTGTGGTTTTGCCCCCCGTGCGTAATTAGCACTTCGGACAGTACCTCAGCACCCCCACTCAAAATACCTTCCCGCGCCTCTGGTCTAAAGTGTTATTAATGTGATAATAAAGTGCTACTAAAGAGTGTTAAGTGTTAATTAAGGGTAAAGGGAACAGACCTGCTCTGTGTATCCGAAGCTGAGGCTGTAAAACAGCGTCCAGTAGTTTCTGGAGTCTCTTGTTCTCCTCTTTGGAAAGAAACAGCTCCTCTTCGTACTCTGCTATCGTTTTTTCAAACAGAGCAAATAACTCTTCAACAGTGAGTCGCTGCTTCTTCAACGACAGCAGCATTTGGACTTTACTCATGTTTACTAGATCACCTTTTCCTGCAAACTCCGTTAAACACACCGTTTCTCTCTCCATCAAACTCTCAATCTGACTAGTGTTGCTAAAGTGTTTCCAGCTAGCATGCTAAGCTAGCTCCTATAGTCCGAGGTAAACGCTCCAGAAAAAAGAGCACACAGTCCATTCAGAGGTTTATCAAAACACACAGATGATGGATCAGTAGTGCTAGAGCTCACACACACTTTCTCAGGAACACAGAGAGAGAGAGAGAGAACCGTAGTGAGGAGACACCACCTCGATACAGGTTCTTCTTCTTCTCTCGTGTTTTGGCGGATCACAAACAACTGTAAGGTGATACCGCCACCTACTGTACAAGAGTGTGTATCACCATATAATTCTATCACCACTTGTGGAATTATACCACTGTATTTACGTTGTTTTAAATTATTCCAATCAATCCTGTTTCACTCAAATACTGAAGAATGGCCTTCCTGGTAACTCTTACCCCCTCACCTTCTGTTCCCAGTATCCCCATCAGGCTCCACTCCCTTCCTGCCTCTCTGACCCTGTCTCTTAGTTTTTCCCTCTCTGTTTTAATGTTGCAGTGTAATATTATGTGTTCCACAGTTTCTTTCACTCCACACCCCCTGCATTCTTAAACGCTTTTTCCCTTTAAAACATTGTGCCGTTTAATCCTGTGGTCCAGTCTGAGTCTAGTCGTGATGATCTCCTACCGTCTGTTCCACATGTATAGATCTTTATTATGACTGATTTGTGTATCCCTTTCTGATCTTCCTCCCACCTTTTCTGTCATATTTCCGTACTCTTCTTCTTAATTGTGGCTTTTCCTTCTCCTTTTCCAAGTGAAACTGGTATTGCTATTTCCTTTTGTAACGCCTCTTTTGCTAACTTATCAACATGCTCATTCCCTTGAACCCCCTCATGTGCAGGCACCCAGCATAACTGCACATCTATTCCCCTCCTCTGAAGTCTCAGTGGTTAAGTTCAATGATTAAATCTTCTCTAACTGTTGTTGTCGACTGTATACTTTCCAAAGCAGAGGTGAGTCTGTGCATCACCACCCTATAAAGTCTGACCTCATCAAATCATTGTAGCCCAATAATTGCTGCGAGTATTTCTGCTGTATAAACTGATTGGTTATTTGGGCCCTTTTTTGTTTTAATAGCTTAGTGACACTGACAGGTTACTTAAATTCAGCCTCTAGGTTAACTAAACTAAGTTTGTTTTATTTTACATTATATCACTGTGGACAAGTTTCTACCCTTCTGGCAGTGAGAGTTATTATAAACTGTCGACATGAGCTTTAGTATGCAGTCCGAGCGGTTGACCTGCTTCTGTAGTTTTGGTCGTCATACTGTAGCATAGCCAGCAAGACAAAACAAGAGTTATAAAAAAACAAGAGTTATAAAAAAACTATACCACCAAAACTATGCCACCATTTCAGCTGACTTTTTCTCAGAAATACTGTCACATAACATTCATATATTTCAGTGCTAGGTTGATGCTTAGCTAAGCTAACTATGAAACACTTTAACTGACAGGACTCCGGATCAACTGTGTATTCTAACTTCTAGCTTCATGTCGAACAGTAACTCAACATTTCCCAGAGAGATTTCTTTGAAATCACCAGATAACGCTAAAAAACATTACATTTAGATTGTATGACAGTGTTTATTTAATATATCTGGCTAGCTATAGCTACTTGCTAATGGTTTAGCTTACCCCCGCGATTCAAAGTAACGTCAACGTAGCTGTAATTTATGCTTTGCTTACATGTTCGCATAACTTGGAAATATACTGACATTTACATATCTTGTTTACCTGGCTCAAGTGGTGGCTCTGGGGTTGTTGTGTGAGCCACCACTTGAGAATTTGTCCATCATCAAAAACTCTGAGTCCGACTGAGAGTTTATTTTAAACATTGGCACAGCTCACAGGATAGCTACCTGTCAGCCAATAAGACAGATGTTTATTTCCATTCAACTCTCTGGTTGGTCTGGTGTCTTGAACTGAACACGGGAAATTACAATCCTGCCGTCCTCTCTAGTGCAGGCATGAAAACGGGTCAGGGGTGAAAAAGGTGAGAAGGATATTATCTCTCTAGGGGGGTCCGGGGGCATGCTCCCCCGGAAGAACATTTTGAATATTCCATATTTTAAAGCATCAATCTGATGCATTTTGAGATGCATTTTTTTGCCAACCTGGGGAGAGCTGGAGAAACTTAACTTCAGACACGAGTCAAAAATATTATGACCTCCTTACTAAGTATAGGGATGAAAACTCATCAGGTATGGAAAAGGTGACAAGGACCCGAGCCCCCCGACCCCACGGAATATCGGCTTTAAAATGAGGAATAACAGAGGATTTTAGCAGTCAAAACAACTAAAGCAGCAGTGTTAATAATAACAGAAATGGTAAAGAGTCACATCTAATAGAAATATATAAAAGCATTTATTTTAATTGTGTAGCAGTCAGTTTATAATTTTGTCAGCACTGTTGAGCATTTTGAAAATCTATTGTCATGCCTCTGTGCAAGGCTGAGTCTTTCTATCTTTATGGCATCTGGTGTAAAGGAACTCAATTCATAAACTCAAGTACTATACTTGGGTACAATTTTGAGATACTTGTACTTTATTTAAGTATTTCAATGTTTTGCTACTTTGTTCTTCTTCTCCTCTACAGTTCAGAGGTACATGGTGTACTTTTACTCCACTACATGTATTTAATACCTTTAGTTACTTCACAGATGTGAATGAATGATGTGAAATCTAATCAAGTGTTGAATCAGACTTTAGTTCCACCTGGAGTAAATCCACAAGCTACCCTGCAGTCTACAAATTCATTCAAACTAGCTGCACCTTTACCAGCATTGAGAACACTTTAATGATCAATCATTATAAAACATATCATATATATTATTCTGAAATGGACCAATCTGCACAACGACTACATTTACTGTCGCTACTTTCACTATATTTTGATGAGAATACGTTTCTACTTTTACTTGAGGAACATTTTGAATGCAGTACTTTTACTAACAGAGTATTCCTATTCCTACACTCTGGTACTTCTACTTTTACTCAAGTACAAGACCTGAGTACTTCTACTTTTACTCAAGTACAAGATCTGAGTATTTCTGCTTTTAATCAAGTACAAGATCTGAGTACTTCTACTTTTAATCAAGTACAAGATCTGAGTACTTCTACTTTTACTCAAGTACAAGATATGAGTATTTCTGCTTTTAATCAAGTAAAAGATCGGAGTACTTCTACTTTTACTCTAGTACAACATCTGAGTGCTTCTACTTTTACTCAAGTACAAGATCTATACTTATACCACCTCCGTTTATCGCCTATGAAAAAAAACTATTAGAAAACGAAGGCTAAAGCTAACGTTAGCAGATAGTATGCTAGCTAGCTAGCTCAATGATAATATTGCGACAGAAAAACTTTTCAGTGCACATCACGCTCTACGCTCCGACAGGGAGCTCTGCTCTAAACACCTGAACGGCCCGTTCTAACAGCTGTTCACCAGCGGTCCAGTCTGTGCCACAGTGACTCCGGACCGCACAGTTAATATTAACGAACGCACCCGTAGCTAATGTGGCTGCTGAAGCTAGACCATCATCGCGGAGCAACAGAGCCGACAGGCAGGGAGACTCGAGCACACAGCTCGCGCTGCATTATAATATATAAAAAAAGAACACCATGTGTGTCATGATGGCACATAACAGCTCGCGGCCGCAGATTACTCCGGGTCCCAGACCCCCCCCATACCCCAAAAATATTTTTATTGCAGATCTACATGAATCACACAAACGACCTATTTTGGATTCAAAACGGCGAATTTCGCCGAAAGGTGAGTGATTCTCATGCCTGCTAGTGTCATGATGAGGTTCAGGTAAAGCACGGTTAATGTATTATATTATTGAGTCAATAATATAATACATGACTTTGAGAGTAGGCAATCTAGGCATATTAACACAATACATTTTCTTTTGTTGCTAGGGGCCCCTTATGGCTGCGGGGCCCTAAGCGGCCGCTTATGTTGCTTAATGGATCGGGCCGGCTCTGGCAATAACCAATAGGGTGTTTATTTAGTTTATAGGTGCAGTGGAAATGTGTGTGGCTGTGAGATGTGTGTTTATAGCCTACCTACCATATATTGTGTAATTTAAAACATAGCTGTATGTCATTCAGAACGGCTTGTATCCGCCTTAGTTATTAAAGTCATATGAGATTGCCTTTTGAAGCTCTATTACCTCACTTCACCTTTTTAGTTTGTTTGGTGTTGCATTTTGGAGGAAGTTGTGTTAGAAGTGGGATTTAAAGGGACATACACAGATCATTTCAGGGACACTGCTGCAGCAAACGTCTCTCTCCTCTGGGAAATCACTGTCAGTGGCAGTGCCGACCTCTTAAGATCGCTCTGTGCAACACATTCTCACTCCCAACTCGGCCTATGTTGACGTTATCAGGGTCCCTGTCGTCACTTTCCAACGCAAGGGGGGGCCCTTTAGCATCGAGTTTTAACTATCAGGGAGTCCCATTGACTTGCATAGAGCTCCCTGAACGTTGGTAATAGACAAGTTGGGATCGCGGTGTGACGACCCCTCCACACCACGTGGGGTGCCGTCTGGTTGTGTGTCTGTTTTGTGTGTGATTGCAGGTTCCAGCTGCAGCTGTCTGATTACATTACATTACATTGCATTTAGCTGACGCTTTTATCCAAAGCGACTTACAATAAGTGCCTGATGAGCCGCACCTGCCGGGTGAGCCACACTCGAAAGGATATAGGAGGATCAAGCCGGATACGTCGCTTGCACTCCTCTGGGCACTCTCTCTGCGCCAGCTTCGGGGACCTGTTGCTGGTGTCCATTTAGTTGATGTGTTTAACAATACAACTATTATATTCTTCCCTCTCGTCTCGCCTCCCTGCTTTATGTTACAGCCCACGAGCCGGGTTGTAACATATGGGGGCTCGTGGTTGAACCTGGTCGTTTCGGAGGTACTTTTCAAAATTGAGTTGTTGTGTTGTGAACGGAGAGGAAATTAACAAACAGCTGTAACGCGTTACGAGCAGTGGGCCGTGATGGGGCGTGTGACGAAGGTAACTTGTGGACTGATGGCTTTGGGCCTTGCATATGTGCACATTTTTATACAATTTATACTATTTAATAATGGAGAATAACCGCCAGATGAAGAGCGAATTTGAGCGAGCGGCCGCTAAGAAGCTGTAGAAGGTGAACAGCAGCCTGCAGCATCACCTGCAGCGCAGCACGGAGGAGAAGGAGGAGCGCAAGAGGAAAACTGTTTAAACAGTGGCGAACGAGAGGATTGATTCCAGCAGATGATCAGCCTGGACTAACAGAAGCCCATGTAGCAGTATTTGACTATGAACATGAAGAACACCTACAACAGCAAAGTGCATGGGTGAAAGCTGAAAACGAAAATCAAGAGTTATAAGTCTGTTACACCATCTAATATATGTCAGTATTGGGCCGGCAGACAGCATACATGTGGTTCAAGAAGCAGACCTGCCAACGAGGGAAGACATAGCAGAAATAACAGAAGCCGCTCCAGTTATCCAAACTCCAAGGCAGTATCCAAGCCTGACCGAAGACTCTCCTCCCGACATACCAGAGAACTACACTTTTCACCATGCTTCAATTCAATTCACCACACCACAGGAGAGAGAGAATTGGCTTATGAGGTAGGAATCCTATCCAGTGCCACACAGCTGAAGGCGGAACTCAACAGAAGAATGGGAGAACACCGCAGAGGAATGGAAGAAGAACTCAAGACACAAGGAGTTGAAAGGCGAAGAGAAGAAGAAGCATACAAATTAATTACAGAACAAGCAAACGCAGTGAAGGCACTAAACCAAAGATTCTTGAAGATGCAGGAAGCTGAGAAAGACACCGAAGCTTGTAGGAACATGACAAGGAGAAGGGAGGGGAAGTTCTCAGAGATGGCCATACTAGCAGAGGAGTCACGGTGGACACCTCCAACAGTTCAAACTCAGGTAGTGCCAGAGATTCAGATGCAGAATCAACAAAAAGGTGGAGGAGGTTTCCAAGGAAGACAAAGTGGCAGAGGAAGAGGAAGTTTCCAAGGGAGTTATCGATCAACAGAAAAAAGTTTCCAAGATGAAGGCTGTTACACATGTGTTCAGTTATCGCACTGGTCCAGAGAGTGTCCGCAGCACCCGCCACAATATCAGCAACAAGCACCAAACAACGGCCCTCCACACAGTTACCTTAGGGGAGGTTTCCATTCCATGACAGAGGCAGGGGGGCCCAGGGATGTCAAAGAGGAACAGGATTTCCAAACATGAATCAAATGCCACTGACAGTCTGGTATCATCCACAACAATGAGGAAGCTCAGAGGGCCAGACCACCAGGTGATGCATCTTCAGCCCAGAAGGGTGTCTTGAAATCCAGCTACATAGAGCCATATCTATCCACACAGGAGGGAGAGGTGGAATGTTATTTAAAAAATAGTGAATAGCATATTCATTTACATATTGGGACGGCTGTCGCCTCTCCGGTCCTGTCAATCCTGTTTTGCTGTTTCTTATGTAAATGAGCTGTGTAGTCCTCTCAACGTCATTGGCTACCATTTCCTGGTTCCGCCTCCGAAGACACTGATTGGAGCACGCGGGGCCTGACGCGCTCCAATCCCTGTGCAATCCCAGTTTACACCTTCCAGAGATGACTCTACAAAGCCTGGGGACAGCTATCACTCGGGAGGCTCTGCTGCAATCAGACGCCTCACGCATTTTGCTCCTGTGTCATGGACATTTCAGACTTGAGCTAGTAGATTGTGTTTGACTCTTGTGATCCGTGTTTAGTGTTGTGTGTCTGGTGTGTTTATATATGGGCTTAGAGTAGCGTGTTGAGATATGTGTTTAGAGTAGCGTGTTTTGTTTCCCCTTGTTAGCTGCATTTCACTGCGGCCTCCTTCCATTAGTAGTGATTGGTAGTGACTACAGGTGTGTACTTAGGCTCACTTCTAGAGTGGGTCCGTAACATACATGGGGGCTGGTCCGAGATAAATTAACTTGCATTCTGGGGTTATAAGTGGGTTTGGTGGTAACAATTGGGTAAAACCTTGAGTGCAGTTCACCTGGGTATGGCATCTTTTAATTTGGAGTCCTTTTTAATCAGTCCTTCATTCAAGCAGCTAGATCAGTGTCGTAAGGAAGACCTGTTAGAGATTGCTCAACACTTCAGTCTCACAGGGGCAAAGCAATTATTAAAAGCAGATCTAAAGGCTGTCATTGTGGATGAGTTGGTGGAATGGGGTAATCTTGCACTGTCTGATGCTTTAACGGAAGATTGGGAGACACAGAAGCGTGAGGCGGAGTCTTCAGCTGCTCAGGGAGAGGGTGGGGACAGTGAGGACAGTGAGGACGACAGGCGGTTTACACCACCGCTCACATTGCCTCGCCATGAAGCACTATACCCTGGTAGCTCAGTAGACTCCCGAGAGGGGACTAAACTAAAGGTCCGTCTTGCACGTCTCGAGCTGGAGGCAACAGACAAAGAGCAGAGCAGGCAGACACAGTTCCGGCTGGAAGTAAGGAAGCTGGAGATTGAGGCCGACAAAGCAGTCAGGTTGTGTCAGCTGGAGTTGGACTCACAACTGCACACATCCGGTGCTTTTGCCCTGGCCGCAGGCCCTCATCCACCCGCCTTTGACGTAAGTAAACACTTCTCATTAGTGCCAACATTTAGGGAGACTGAAGTGGAAGCGTATTTTGGCGCATTTGAGCGCATTGCTGCAGCGTTGCGGTGGCCGGCTGACTCGTTGTCTCTTCTGGTGCAATGTAAAATTCACGGGAGAGCTCAGGAAGCAGTGGCTGCTCTTACGTTGGAGGAAAGTCTCGATTATGACACAGTTAAAACTGCCATCCTCAGAGTGTACGAACTCGTTCCCGAAGCTTACCGGCAGAAATGTAGATACCATAGGAAGGGTCCGAAACACATGTGGAGTTTGCCAGAGAAAAGGGGATGATGTTTGTGAAGTGGATTGCTTCCTGTAAAGCCGCAGATTATACCACTCTGAGAGAATTAATCTTGATGGAAGAATTTAAGAAATGTTTGTCCAAGCGCATTGTGGTGTACTTAAATGAGCTGTGTTGGCTGACGAGTATGTGCTTACCCACAAATCTGTGTTTTCTCCGGGTTTTAGTGACAAACCCTGCCGTGTGACAGCTGCACCCTTTACCCAGTCATCAAATATGTATACAGATATATTGATTTCGGTGACGTTGTAGCTAATATATAATAACATGTTGTTAACAATAGGTCTCATAACAACAAGAGGTATGCAGCTGAGCAACAAGAGGAGGAGTTAGAAATACTCGTTCCCAAAGGTGAGGAGGTTATAATCAAGATGATTCACCCCCCCCCTATTTGCAGTTATTGTATCAAATGATGAGATGGGTTTAAGATATCGGGATATTTAAGTGATGGGGATTTACAAATTAGGAGAATCTCCAAATACACTGGATCCATATTTTAGTCTGTACCAGAAACACCCCATGTTAAGACTATGGACAATGTTACAGTGGGTGAAAACAATGTTTAGGGATATGGTAAAATTATTAGTAGACATTAATTGTGTGTGGATGGTTCAACTAAAACGATGAAAAACAATATGATACGATAAAATGTATGATTAGAAAAATAGAGTGGAAAGGTTGAATTTATTTTACCTCTGTGTGTTAGAACCATAGGTAATGCGTCCCGAGACCTGGACTCTCTCTCTCTGCCTGTCAGACTGCTACGACCCCTATCTTCCAAGCAGACAAAATACCTCACCACAGGAGACTCCTCCTTCTCCATCGAACATACAGAGAACCAGAGCTGAACCAACAATGACAAGACTGCATCCAGAATCATCTCCACCTGAGGCACCCAGAACGAAAACAGTATGCTGACTTAAAGAGGCAAACTCTCATCAGTCCCTCAGACAGGACATGAAGTTCCAAGCTGAGCCACGAGATTTCTCACAAGAGCAGAGTGTGGGACATGAGAGCGGAATACGTCCTCCATGCAACAGCGAAGAGACTGTAAAGGAGGAGATGAAATGCAAAGCAGTTGGGCCACTACAAAGAGTTACAGCGGAAGGATTCAAGAGCGGATGGACTGAGGAGAAGACAGGACGGAGGAGAAGACAGAATCAGAGGAGTTGGCATGGTTTAGCAGAATGTGAGGGGGCCGTGGCTAGACAACCAGAGGGGGAGAAAAGGAAAACGTAAGTGAGTGAGTTTACACATAAACACACTTATTCACAAACGCACATAAAAAGGACCACATTTAAAGAACTTAAGTTGACTTGAAAATACGTAAAGAAAAAATATGTATTAGCCATGAATTAATCAATTGGTACATTTAAAAAGTAAGAGGAAACTATTAAAGTAAAATGAGGAAATAATCCTAAAAACACACTGAGGGTACTGTGGGATAAAGGGGTAGACATGATGGAAATATTCACCATACTTTAAGCAGTGGGTGTTTTGGACTTAGGAGTACACATAGGCGTAGAACATATTCTTCAATCTTTTCATCATGTAAACAAATTATTCTTTATGAGATTCTTATTCATGTGCGAATTTGGTAAAGATTGAATTTGTTACAATATTGATCTACAGTATAAAGGGATAGTTTTTAGTAAACTCCCATATAAGAGCAGAACAATCTTTAGTTGTATGGAAAATGTTAAAAGGAGAGCTAGTACCGAGCCAAATATAGTATTCCAGTCTAAAGTATTGATTTCACCATTGTAGCTTATTACCATAAGAGAATTGTTAAGGTGGAAATAACATTTGTTTGTCGTTGTGACACTGTGGACTGATGGCTTTGGGCCTTGTAATATTGCACATGTGGTTTAGTTTGGAAGTGTTCCCCCTCCCGTTTTGTCTGTTGCTCCTGATTGTGTTAACCTGGTGCCCTGTGTTGTCTCCTCCCCCCTGACCTGTGTCTTGTTGATTGATTAGTCTGTGGGTATTTAGGCTCCGTGTTTCCTATTTGTAATGGGGTGTGAGATCCTTGTGGCTGCAGGATGTGTTCAGGGAGAACAGCAGAATTGAGGCTGTGAGTCATGTGTCTATGATTTTAAATGCCCACACCGGGTTGTATTTGGGACGTTTTGCCTCTGCCTCCTTGCTTGGTCGGGCCGCTCAACGGTCAGTCTCACAGTCGTCCAAGATGTAGAGTTTTAAAAAGACACTGGGCAAAGAGCGATTGCAAATTTAATTTTGGAAAAAGCAATATAATTGGGAGTAATACATGTGGGGCCTTGGATCACTCATTAGGGTTCATATTTATTGTTGACAACCAATATCGTTTAGAGAGAAGGGGTCACTCAACCCACCCTGCAGTTGTTTTAAATCTTACTGGCAGCTTCACAGGGAGCGCACGGCACCAGATTATGAGTTTTAAAAGACAAGCGCCACCACCTCCTAATGGTCATCCATTTAATCAGTGATGACCTGAAAGTAAGAGATGTTATTTAAAGTAGAAACATATATGCCATAAGTGAAAATTCCTAAATTGAACTACAAACCATTGATGAAATTACTTCTGTTTTTAAAATCCTTGATAAAGGAGGGAGTAATTATCACATGCTTGAACACACAAAGTTCCACACACTGTTAAAGGGTTTAACATAGTTCTTTAAGTAGACCAGAATTGACCCGAAATTAGTATAGTGAGTTATTGATATTCCACCGGTTTTCACTCCATTTGAGGGACTTTCAATTCTACAACTGCTGTAACTGACCAAAATCTTCTCCCAGAAATGACTATGTCTAAAATGCCGTATGCCAGAGTAGATCTTTGGTGGTATCGTGGAACTAAAACCTTGTACTCAGCCTTGCCACAGGATTGGACTGGGACCTGTGCACTGGTACAGCCAGTGATGTTTTGTATGCAGTACCAATGACAGCGGATCAGTTAATCGACATGGCAAAACACCCCAAAACCAGTAGGGCTAATAGACCAGTCCCATGAGGGAGTTTAGGCTCCACAGTGTACAAGGATAGCATAGGGGTGCCCAGGGGAGTGCTAGATGTTGTAGTTGCATTCCATGTACCCGCATCCTAACATACCGATTTATCACCACGGCCCTATTATAATAATAATAAAATTAATAAAAGTAGGGTAGACATGTGGATATTATCCGGCTGAACAAAACGTGCATTTATCTAACAGGTTCGTTTTCCACAGACCTTATTTCAAGCTATCTTCCAAAATCCTATGGAGAAAACCCATTGCTTTCTGTCGAGGGAATCCGAGCGCAGCTTACTTCTGGGTTTTAGGACGCGTCACTGCATCCCTTGCATAGACCTCACAGCGGGCGGAACTTGTCATAAAGTCCGCGAAAATAAAGCCCGCCCATTTAGAGGGAAGATAATGATTGGTCAATTGTACTGTCAGTTGACATTACTCTCTCGTTGAGTTACTATAGCTGGCCCTCTGTGAATGTAGAGAGGGACCAACAAGCTCTCCCGTCTTCACACTAACTCACAGAGACAGCATTTAACCCTTCACATTCCAACAGAAACTGAACAGGCAGATTCGAAGGATTTATTTGACTGAGGGATCCCAAGGCGCTCCCAGGCCAGCGAAGAGATATAATCCCTCCACCTGGTCCTAGGTCTACCCCTTGGTCTCTTCCCAGCTGGACGTGCCTCCCTAGGGAAGGCGCCCAGGTGGCATCCTAACTAGGTGCCCGAACCACCTCAAATTATTTGGAAATGTTATTTTAAATACAATTAAATCAAGTTATGTTGGTAAAACTAATGAAAAAGTAGGGTAAAAATAATATATATAATAATATTTTAAAAAAAATGTTTTTTTTAATGTTTTCAAATAATATTTTTTAGAATATCTTAGGCCCTCACAGAGGGCGCTGACGGCTCGCCACTGAAGGTGAGGGGGTAAGAGCTACCAGGAAGGCCATTCTTAAGTATTTGAGTGAAACAGGATTGATTGGAAGAATTTAAAACAACGTAAACAATGAACACGATGGTATAATTCCACAAGTGGTGATAGGATGATATGGTGATACACACTCTTGTACAGTAGGTGGCGGTACGCACCTTAAAGTTGTTTGCAATCCGCCAAAAACCGAGAGAAGAAGAAGAACCTGGATCGAGGTGGCCTCGTTGCTACGGTTCTCTCTCTCTGTGTTCCTGAGAAAGTGTGTGTGAACTCCAGTACTACTGATCCATCATCTGTGTGTTTGGATAAACCTCTGAATGGACTGTGTGCTCTTTTTTCTGTAGCGTTTACCGCGGACTATAGGAGCTAGCTTAGCATGCTAGCTGGAAACACGTTAGCAACACTAGTCAGATTGAGAGTTTGATGGAGAGAGAAACGGTGTGTTTAACGGGGTTTGCAGGGGTTATTCTAGTAAACATGAGTAAAGTCCAAATGCTGCTGTCGTTGAAGAAGCAGCGACTCACTGCTGCTGCTGAAGATATATTTGCTCTGTTTGAAAAAACGATAGCAGAGTACGAGAAGGAGCTGTCTCTTTCCAAAGAGGAGAACAAGAGACTCCAGAAACTGCTGGACGCTGCTTTACAGCCTCAGCTTCGGATACACAGAGCAGGTCTGTTCCCTTTACCCTTAATTAACACTTTATCTCTTCAGTAGCACTTTATTATCACATTAATAACACTTTAGACCCTCTATCAGCACTTGCTGCAGGTAGTAGATCCTGAACACCACACTGTGAAAATACTCCATTAAAAGTGTATATGCGTTCATATCTTATTTAAGTAAAAGTATGTAAGTATTATTAGACACATGTACTTTATTATAACAATTAAAATGTATTACGGAAGAGCAAACCTACCAAAAATAAATATATTTATAAAAATACATACATGCCATTTAATTTACTGAATTAAATATTACCCATACATGTAGGTTAAATGTGACATACATTGATACTATAGCATTAATGTGCTTCTTTATTCACCTTTTCTTTTTAAATGTGTAAAAGATAGGGGTGTAATGGTTCACACACATTTAGGTTCGGTTACCTCGGTTTTTAGGTCATGGTGCGGTACGTTTTCGGTACGGCAGAAAAAATTATCACAAAACATAAAATCTTTTTTGGGTTTTTTAAATTATTATTAAACTGTGAATAATGTATTCACTCAAATAAATACAAAATAAAATAAACATTAAGGTGCAGCATTTTGATGAACTGAACTAATCTGTATTTGAACTTTACTGTACTAGTATTCACAAAACATAAACTATTAGTTTTGGATTTTTAATTATTATAAAACTGTGAATATTCACTCAAATACAAAATATAATAAAATAAACATTAAGGTGCAGCATTTCGATGAACTGAAATAATCCGTATTTGAACTGTACTGGACTAGTTGTCGTGGCTTCCTTCCTTGTCTTTCCATCAAGCCACTAGACGCCTTAAACAGACAGTTCTAACTCGTTTCTTTCCCTTAAATTACTCACAGTTAGAAGTGTCGCTTGGCCTCCAATGGTTTAGAAGATGTTGCGATGTGTTTGTTCAAAATAACATAACAAACTTTTGCACATGCAACAAAGAAAATAATCCTTTACAATATTCAAAAGAATACAGGTTGCCCTTCACTGTGGCTTTAGCACAGGCGCCGTGGGAATTGTAGTCCTTTATAGTGCGTTCACTACAGACGTCACAATTAGGTGGCCTTTCTTATAAAATCAAAATACTGGCTCTAACATACCGGCCCCTATTGTTATGGGCATCTTTAATAACAATAAACAAAAATTCAAAAAGAGCCAGACAAAGTCAGTCTTCATATTCTATTTGAGATAGACAGGTTGTCTTAATTGTCCATCTGCAGTTATTTCCTTATTCTAAGGCAGGCACCATTAGGCATATTTTGCTTATTGGTCTTTCCAGCGTGTTGGTTTTGGTCTTAAGAAGAACACTCCGAATTAGTCCTCCAGATCCAGGACGTGTCTCCATAACTCTTGCCATCAACCAGGATCCACAAGGTGCATTTGAATCCATAATTAATACGATGTCTCCAGGTATGAAGTTCCTTTTAATGCAATTCCATTGCTGTCTTTCTTGCAAAAGTGGTAGATATTCTTAAATCCATCTGGTCCAAAACAAATTTGCTATGTACTGCACTTGTCGCCAGCGGTGTCTTGAGTATGTATCTTGCTGATGGAATAAGCCTGAGGGCAACGAAGGTTTGACCTTGAGCTGCAGCATGGTTTGGTATGAGAGGTTCCAAGTCATTTGGATACTTTTACACTGTAGTTATTGGTCGGTTGTTGAGAATTCCTTGAACTTCACACAGAACTGTTGAAAGGCTTTCGTCATCAAGTGTTTGTTGTTTTGTGATGGATAGCAGAATTGTCTTTACAAGCCGGATTAGTCTTTCCCATACTCCGCCATGATGTGCTCCGTAAGGAGGATTGAAGGTCCATTTCACACCCTTTTACTGCAGGGCTTGTTCTATTTTGCTCAGATTCCACTCTTTTATAGATTCTTTCAGCTCTCTTTCAGTGGTAACGAAATTAGTCCCATTGTCTGACCGCATCTCCAATACTTGTCCTCTTCTGCTGATGAAACGTCTGCAGGCATTAATGCATGAATCTGTATCTAACGAATGAGCTACTTCCAAGTGCACCGCTCTGGTAGTTAGACAGGTAAAGATAACTCCATATCGTTTCACAATGCTTCGTCCTCTTTTCACTTCCAGTGGGCGAAAGTAATCCACTCCAACATATGTGAATGGTGGCATATCTGACATTTTTTGTTCTCCTGCATTTCCATGCATGCGCCTGCACACAGTACATTCAGATATTATTTTTCTGGCTAATGCATTGGCACATGGTATCCATTATTTGTGTCTTAACCTGGATAACTTATGAGATGTCAGAGATATATGTCGGATTAAAACCTCCTTTTGCTCCTTGAGTTCTTCACATAACTTCACAGCTTGATCAGCAGAAGCGACAGATCTTAAGCAGTCATCAACATAGACATTTCTTCCGACAGTGTCAACAGCCTCTGCAGATAAATCATCTTCGTTGTCTTCAGCGGTTTTAGTGAGAGCATAGGTTGCACAACTTGCTGATGAAGTGGCACCAAATAGATGTACTGTCATCCTGTACTCAGCGAGAGGTAAACTGACATCTCCTCCTGGCCACCAAAGAAAGCGAAGATAATCTTGATCGGCAGGAGCCACCTTGACCTGATGATACATCCTCTCGACATCAGCCATGAAAGCTATCTGTTCTTGTCTGAATTCGAATGAGCACACCAAGTAGCGTGTTGGTAAGATTGGGACCCTGAATAAGCTTGTCATTTAATGAATATCCTTGATAAGATGCAGAACAATCGAACACTAAACGAATCTTGCCCTTCTTTGGGTGATGAACCCCATGATGTGGTATGTACCACACCTTTCCACTCTCAGGTTTTAGCTGCTCTTGGGGCAATAGCTGAGCGTGACCTTTAGCTATCACAGCCTCCAAGAATGTGTTATATTCATCATGGAAAACTTTGTTCCTTTTGAATTTCCTTTTTAATGATCCTGCTCTCTGCTCTGCAAGTTTGCGATTGTTTGGCATCATGATATTCTTCTGTTTAAATGGAAGTTCAAGCTGATAATGTCCATCTTTGATTTGAGCTGAATCTGACATGATCTTTAAAAATGGTTTGTCTTCAACTGACATCTCTTTCTTCTCATCACAACCTTTCTCTGGAAAGTCATGATTGTATTGCTGCACCAGCAGCTCACCTAAATCTGTCACTGATATCCGATTAACAACAACACATGAAGTATTCTCAGATTCAGTGGTTTCCTGATTCAGTCCATTCACAACCCAACCTAGGACTGTCTTAACAGCAAAAGGTCCTCCATTTTGACTGTTTTTTATTTTCCACGGCTCCATTAGCTTTGGTGAATTTGTTCCTATAAGCAACCCGATTTCACAATCCAATTCAGGCAACTTAATTTCTCTTAGATATTTCCATTTATTTATGGTCTCTTGAGTGGGAATGTGCTCTTTTCCAGCAGGAATTTCCTCTTGTGTGTATACTTTAGGCAGCTGATAAAAATCATTGCCTTCGATGCAACTCACTTCAAGACCTTTGACAAAGGAAGTGTCAATCATTTTCTCCTGACCCATTGTTTTTTAGAGGATTTTTGTTCTCTTGGCTTTGGCATGCAAATCTTGTTGAAGGGCTTCAGTACAAAAACTTGCATATTTCAATGAGTTTCAAGATGTGATGAAGAAATGGTTGGCTACCTCCTTTGAGCATGTGTCTCCTTCTGACCATGGTTCATATACTGCATGTATGTCAAGTCCACATAAAGCAACATCAGTGGGCATGATAAGCAAAAAAGGTAAAAGTTCTAGTGGCAGCAACAAATCTTCAACAGCTTCATCAGTAAGAAGAAAGGCAGAGGCAGAGAGCTGCGCTCATATCACGCGCTGCTGCCTTATCACAGAAACACTCACTTGAAAAACAAGAAGCTGACCTGGAAGCAATGAAAGCCAATATCAGAGCTAAAATGGAAAAGCTTGAGCTTCAAACTAATATTGATGCTCCAATAGCCAAAATTAAAACATTGGAAGCTTCGGAGGATGATGACTCTGATCCTGACCCTCGTGTGGGGGAGGAGCAGTATGACACTGGTCAGCCGGCTGAAAATGATGATTTCCAGGATGAAGACAACCAAGAAAAACCTGTGGAGAAGGATAATAAAAAGAGTTTTATATACTCAAATCCAATGAACTCAAGTCAAGAAGCCCCTAGTGGTCATGTCCAAGTATTACAACCAGGGCCCACAACAAGGACAGCAGCATCAGCACACCAGCATCACTCCATCCAAGTCAGACAAAGCTCTCGGACAGAAATAAATGACTTTATTCAAGTAATGCAGCGACAAAACGAAATCACTGAAATGCTAATGAAGGAGCAATGCTTAACATTACTCCCATCCAGAGAAATACCCATCTTTAAAGGAGATCCATTACAGTACCTTTCATTCATCAGAATGTTCGAACATACAATAGAAGATAAAACTGACAATTACAAAGACAGGCTGTTCTTTCTAGAGCAGTATACAGAAGGCCAAGCTAAAGACTTGGTCAAAAGTTGCCAATACCTGGATTCTAAAAAGGGCTTTTTGGAAGCCAAAAGACTGCTCCAAGAGAACTATGGACATTAACTCTTAATCGCAGCAGCTTGTTTGGACAAAATGTTGAACTGGAATGCCATCAAGAGTGAAGATAGAAAAGCACTGCATTCTTATGCTATCTTTCTTCGTGGATGTTGCAACACAATGGAAGTTGAGTTTTTGGATGAAATGAATAGCACATCAAACATGAGAAATGTGATCAGGAAACTCCCATTTAAACATAGGGAAAAGTGGAGAACAACTGCATATGCATATTATGAACACAATAAGACAAGAGCAACATTTCCAATACTGGTCGACTTCATTGAAAAGCATGCACGCATTGTATCAGACTCCATGTTGGGAGACATACAGTATGTCATGCCAAAAAGGGATACTAAAGTGTACAAATCACCCAGCAATAAGCCTGCTCATGGTTATAAGGGAAGTAGTTTTGTTACTGTGACAAGCCCAGGAGTCAATGAAGAGCAAAAACCTTTCCAAAACATCAAATCAGATCATTAAGGCATTACTGTTCAGAAGCGCTGTGTATTTTGTGCAGGAGAACACACCTCTGAAACATGTAAGATGAACAAAAAATCTCACAATGAAAAGGTTGACTGCTTAAAAGCAGAAGTTATATGCTTTGGCTGTCTAACGAAAGGACATCTAAGCAAAGACTGTCAGAAAAGAATGAAATGTGAAGTTTGTTCAATGAAACATCCAACAATATTGCAAATCTACAAGAAAAGGATTGAACAAAAGACAACTCTGATAAATACACCCAAGCAGCTTCTGTAAGCAGTGCATTAGTCTCTTTAAATGGCCACACTGGGGCTAGGGATGCATACCGGTATCCAGTATTACCGAAATACCGGTTACTGGTGGCTACGGTATACCGTACAAAAATCAGATCCGGTTTCGATACTTTAAAAAAAATATTTTAATTTTTTATTAATTTTAAAAGTGAGTCCGTGGCCCGTGATGGCGGGTGTTATAAATTAGATTGCATAATCGTTTTTCTTCATATTTTATGTATTTTTCATTGTTTGTTCAATACTAGAAAGGTAAAAGAATGGAAACAGGAGGAAGCAAACACAAAAATATACAAAAAATATACTGTATATTAAAGCACGATTGTAAAGGTAAAAGTATGAGCATAACAAATAAAGAAGTGTAATGTAAAGATTTACATTATTATTATGATTATTTAATATATAAAGACTATATATTATTGAATTACAATATTAGATATACTTTAGTTGATCTAAAATATTGATGTGTTCAAATGCTCTTCAAAACACAACTGCAAATCCATGAAACTTGTCTTTCTGTATTTGTGAATGAAGCGCCATCTCCTGGTTAAAACCTGAAATTGAAAATCTGGCAACGCCCTCTTGGAAAATAGTGGGATGGCTTAACATTCCTCTATACTGGTCTTAGGCAGGTCGTAGGCAGGAAGCTGTAAACTGGAGTCTGTAAGCTGGAGTCTGAAATGAGGTGCTACTTCTGTACGTGTACGGTACGGTTAAAAACTGTTCCTCGACGGTGTCTCTCAACAGGTTGCCCATCACTGTGGCTTTAGCACAGGCGCCGTGGGAATTTTAGTTCTTTATAGTGCGTTGACTACAGACGTCACAATTAGGTGGCCTTTCTTATAAAATCAAAATACTAGCTCTAACACTAGTACCTAAGCAGCCAGCTTGACATTAGGATTTGCTGGCTTGTCATTGTATTTTCATGTTTTTTTAAGAAAAATTAACTTGTCCACATAGCTTGCCGAAAGGGCAGATCTGCTGGCACTAACAATGTCTGCTGCTTTGGAGAACACCCTCTCGCTAAGGACAGAGGTAGCAGATACAGCCAGGTAGCGCTTTGCTAATATGTCAACATAAGGATATTTGGCGTTTGTAATAGCTTTGGCTCGGTCTGAACTTTTTGCGAGTGGTGGAGGCTTAAATGCTAGTGGGAGTTGGGTTTGCACTTCAGTCTTTTTTCTTTTGGTACCGGTGATATTCACGTTTGGGTGATGCCTTTTCAAATGAGTGTGCAAGTTTGATGTGGGTTTGCTATCCTGACTCCAAAATGGTGGAATGAGCTCCCCATGGACATCAGGACAGCAGAAAGCTTACACACCTTCCGGCGCAGACTGAAAACTCATCTCTTTCGACTCCACCTCGAGCGATAGAATTACTAACAAAGAACTGCTAACAGAGCACTTATATACTAATAAAGGACTGGCTTATCTATAGCCAGTTGAGTAGCACTTGAAATACTTGGCTCTATGAAACCTGATGTACTTATATGATTCTGTTTTCTTCAAGGTTGTGTCTTCCTGGTCGAATGTACTTATTGTAAGTCGCTTTGGATAAAAGCGTCAGCTAAATGCAATGTATTGCCAGCCGCGTAACCAATTTTAGTTGAACAATGCTGACAAAAAGCTTTGGTTCGGTCCACCTGTCTTTGTCCATCATCCTTGTACGTAACTGCGAAACCAAAATGTTCCCAAACCGGAGACTTCAATGATGCTGGAGGATTTTTGAGCTCAACTTTATACACACGTGTACCAAACCAAAGGGCCCTTACCAAATAATGTCGGTACGGGTACGTATACCGCTACACCCCTAATAAAAGCCAATAAAACAAACACTTTGGATTCATTCAAATTGCGCGAGAATAATTCATAAAGAAATCAATGAATACATATGTTCAATAATAAATTAAACACATCTAAAATGTTACTTGATAAAGAATAGGGGAACTAGTACAAAGGTCATTAAGTAATTAAAACGTTAATATAAATTAATGTAAAATCTCATCAATCAATTATTGCCAATATTTATAATATATTCTGTATATATATAGCCATGCTGGTTAAGGGTGCCTTGAATTCTGAATAAATCACCAGTGACACCAGCAAAGCACCCTCCCCCCATCTCACCTCCTCATCACCTTCTCTTCTCTGCGTCTCACAAAGACGCGGAGGTTGGAGCCAAACATCTCTAATTTGGACCGATCAGACCAAAGTACAGATTTCCACTGGCCTAATTCATGCTGTCTCCTCTGAACAGAGCATGTTAAAGGTCCCATGTCATGCTTTTCAGGTCATTACCCATCCCCTTGTGTATTATGTAGCTTTTTCTGCTAACGGTCGGCAGAGTCACAAACCCTCAAAGTACACCCTGTAGCGAGTAACACTCTAACACAGAAAAGACGTGTCTATTGTTACGACCCGCCCTGTACTCCGTGGTAGTGGCTTATGGGGAGACCTGCAACATAAAATAATACACACAAAAACTAGTACTTGATAACGATCATGTATTGAAGTACAGCCGTTTACTCACACAAGCAATCCGGCAGACGAAAAGAGGTTTGGAGGACTGGCCAAAAGAAACAAACCGAAGGAGGGAACCCGAGCCAGCCACACCACGGGCCGTAGGACCCAGAGTTTCCCTCCCCTAACCAGAAATCAGATGTATCTGATGTATTTATCCTCTGCAGCAGAGGTAACTCTTGCTCTTCCTTTCCCCGGGGGGTCCTCATGAGAGCCAGTCTCATCAGAGCATTCGATGGTTTTTGCGACTGCACTTGAGGATACATTCAAAGTTCTTGACATTTTCCGGATCGACTGGCCTTCATTTCTTAAAATGATGATGGATGGTTGTTTCTCTTTACTGGGTTGAGTCCTTCTTGCTATAATATGGATTACAACAGCAGTCA
Source organism: Pseudochaenichthys georgianus (assembly GCF_902827115.2). Classification (NCBI taxonomy): domain Eukaryota; kingdom Metazoa; phylum Chordata; class Actinopteri; order Perciformes; family Channichthyidae; genus Pseudochaenichthys; species Pseudochaenichthys georgianus. The sequence continues at coordinate 38,430,719 of NC_047519.1, forward strand.
AATAGGGCTTTACACTGTGCACTAACTCTACCTCTGCACAACACAACTGATGGTCTCAAACACATTAAGAAGGCAAGTAATTCCACACATTGACTCTTGACAAGGCACAGGTGTTAATTGAAAACCATTCCAGGTGTCTACGTCATGAAGCTGACTGAGAGAAGCCAAGAGTGTGCAAAGCTGTCATCAAGGCAAAAGGGGGCTACTTTGAAGAATTTAAAATAAAAATCATATTCTTGATTTCTTAACACTTTTTTGTTACTGGATAATACCATATGTGTTCTTTCATAGTTTTGATGTCTTCCGTATTAATCTGCAAAGTAGAAAATAAACAAAAACCATTGAATGAGAAGGTGTCCAAACTTTTGACTGGTACTGTATATAAAATACACACACATTTGAATATTTAGCAGGTTCCCTCATCTATAATCATTTATACAAGCGCAACTTTGAACATGTACAGCAGTAAAATGCAACATACAAAATAATCAAGAGACATCATTGATCACAACATTAAACACTGATAGGGAACATTTTACTGCACCATTACTTTTACATAAGAAGGTACCGTAAAATGTTCTGTTAATACTTTTACTTGAATAAGGTTTGAATGCAGGATTTTAATTTGTAACAGAGTATTTTAATTCTATATTGTTGGCGTAGTGTATCTGTGAACGATCCCAAATACAATTCCTTGTTTACATTGCAGCTAGTGCTAAGCCAGAAGAAAAAACCCTTTTTCATTTTTCACTGGAAGTGAAAAGGGGCTGGGCTACATAAGGTGAATTGAGCCAACAAAAATACACAACAGGTGGGACTAAGAAAGATAATGGGAAAATATAAAAACAAAGGCATTAATTAGGGCTGCAAAATGTCTCCCATTATAATGGTGATTAGATTTTTAAATGCTAACACTTAACTTGTTAAGCCCGAGAGACCCCGGTACTGGGGCACTGCCGCAACATCTTGCAGGAAACAGTGTCTGAGGGCATGTTCATTTAATAAACTATGAATGTTTTATATCCATGTAATGGGAAGAAACTCATCTAACTGATCATTATTTTATTTTTTTCAAAATAAAACCCACAAATCTAATGCAATCTAATTAGCAATGCGCGGAAAATGCTAACAGATTACTGCACCAAAATTCACTCACAATACCCTATTATTTATCTTTTCTGCACATCCATGACATTGTTTCACATCGTGAGGTGACACATAATCAAAGGGTACCCTCATTATCACTCAATTATATGAAATTGCGACTTTATAGACAAAAACAGACATCAAAACTTGTGGCGCTAGGTAGCTAAAAATGCTAACATGGCTCACCTGTGTCTTTGTCTGGTCAAACGTGGTCTTCAATGGCATTAAAACAATAAAAACGCTGCTGAAGTTAATCCATAGGTGAATCCAATGTGTCTGTGTCCCTTTGAAATGATCTCTGATAATCCATGAGCAATAAACCTGCTTTTTGGTTTTCAGATGTCAGAGCTAGAGACAGCTTCACTCGAACAGAACTGTGTGCGCGAAGCCCCCACCTTTTTGTTTTACCATGTATGTGACTGGAGAGATTCCCCTTCGATTCTATATACTAACGGTCAGAAAGAGATGTCAATCACCAAAATCGTCAAATGGGTTGCAGAAAAAGGGTAAAACCCCCGTTTCCACCCAAATCACCTCAGAGGTGGTTTTCTTTGGCTAACCCGCTCTAAAAAGGTAAAATGTCACTTGTTGTGCATCAATCTACATACGGGGTACTTACTATATGTTTTACTTTGGATTCCTAAAGCTTTTAGTGTACCTTACCATCACCCAAGGGTAGTTTTCACTATAAGTAAAAAATAATGTTTGGACGGACACTATAATGTATAGTTTTTTACTATGTTCAATCTGAATTTTCTTTAAAATAAAAAACATCTATATTGTTCTGACTCTTCTACATCCAACTCACAGGTTTATCATTACTTTGAGGAAAAAGATTATTAATTTAACCCTTTTAGAAGGGAAGATATGGTCATTTGTTCTGGGAATGTCATTTTCGAGCCTGAGACCTGAAAAACAGGCTCAGGGCTAAACAGGTTAACAGTTTGTTCTGATTGTGTGTTTCCTGCAGATGTCCAGCTGCTGATGGTAGTTAAAGAAGAGCTTCTCCCTGACCAGCAGGAGTGGAGCACCAGTCTGGACCAGGAGGACCCAGAGCCCCCCCCCACACATTAAGCAGGAACAGGAGGAACTCAGGATCAGTCAGGAGGGAGAGCAGCTTCAGGAGCTGGAGGAGGCTGATATCACCAAGTCCACTTTCACTCCCGACCCTGCGAAGAGTGAAGATGATAAAGAGAAACCTCAGTCCTCACAGCCTCATCAAAGACAAACTCAACACATGGAAACAGAAGCTGATAGAGATGACTGTCAAGGACCAGAACCAGTCGGGAACTCAGATCCAGAGAGCAGTTTACAACCTAAGACTGAGGACGACACTGAAGACTCTTCTGAACCTGACACTGGAGACTCTTCTGAACCTGACACTGAAGACAGTGCTGATTGGAAAGAGACCAGAGAACCTGCTTCAGGCTCAAACTCACTGAAAAATAGACATGAATCTGTCAGTGATCCACGACGTAGTGCTGAAAATAAACCATTCAGCTGCTCAGTCTGTAAGAAAGCTTTTTCACATAGTGGAAATTTAAAGTCACACACAAGAATCCACACAGGAGAGAAACCATTTAGCTGCTCAGTCTGTAAGAAAGCTTTTTCGCATAGTGGAAGTTTAAAGAAGCACATGAAAATCCACACAGGAGAGAAACCCTTTAGCTGCTCAGTTTGTACCAAATCCTTTACACTGAGTGGAAATTTAAAGGAACACATGAGAGTCCACACAGGAGAGAAACCATTGAGCTGTACAGTCTGTAAGAAAGCTTTTTCACATAGTGGAGGTTTGAAGAAACACATGAAAATCCACACAGGAGAGAAACCCTTTAGCTGCTCAGTTTGTACCAAATCTTTTGTGCAGAGTGGAAGTTTAAAGAAACACACGAGAGTCCACACAGGAGAGAAACCATTCAGCTGTACAGTCTGTAAGAAAGCTTTTTCACATAGTGGAGGTTTAAAGAAACACATGATAGTCCACACAGCAGATAAACCATTCAGTTGCTCAGTCTGTAAAAAACCTTTTTCACGGAGTGATCATTTAAAGACACATATGAGAGTCCACACAGGAGAGGAAAAATAGAGCTGCAATGTCTGTGCCAAAACATTTAAATGGCATAATCGTTTCAAAAGACACAAGTGTGTTGGTCGTCAGCTGCTTCTGTAACTGTAAGGGAATACATTTGTCTATTTTGTATCCTGGTGACCTGTAGAGGCTAAGCCAACGCTTTATGCCTATGAGGATCCGCTTTGTGGGTGTAATTGATGCACACCTTGTTTGCTGCCAAATAAAAGTCAGAAACAAAGTTTCCAGTTCGAAACAGTCCATTTATTTCCCTTTTTACTGGTTTCTTTGTTTCATTCACCACACGATATTTATGGTTTACACAATACCTTTTGCTTTGTTTGTAATCCCGTGTTTGTGTGTGTGCTCCATGTGTGTGTGTTCTCCTTGTGTGGTCAAAAACTGTATGGGCCTTCCGGCGGAACCTCTAACCAACAAACATAGGTTCCTACCTTTATACCCAGTGTTAATTAGCTCCTACACACCAGCCCCTAATTGATAGTACAGGTATCAATGGAAAACAATTAAGGAGCCAAATGTGAAAATAATTGTTCAATACATAGAAATGCACATTCTACACTTCCTTTACTAAACATAGTTTAGTAATAGGTCGCATAATAATGTTGGTCTTGGGACCGGGAGCCAGTGCAGTGATTTGAGGATGGGTGTGATGTGTTCGTACTTCCACACTCTCATCAGGATCCTAGCAGCGGTGTTTTGGATGTATTGCAGCTTCTGGATGTTCTTGCTAAAAATCCCAATGAGAAGTGTGTTACAGTAGTACAACCTGGAGGAGACAAAGGCGTGGACAAGTTCTTCAGCATCTGGCAGACTGAGTGTGGGGCGGAGTTTCGCAATATTTCTCAGGTGGTAGAAAGAGGTCTTGCATATTTGCTTGATGTGGGCCTCAAAGTTCAGGTGAGGATCAATTTTAACTCCCAGATTGGTAACCGTTGATGAGAGTGGAATGTTCTGACCGGAGAAGGTGATGCTGGTGATGGCGGATGAACGGACCTGATGTGGAGTGCCAATAAGAATGGCTTCAGTCTTGGAGCTGTTTAGCTGGTGGAAGTTGTGCTTCATCCACACAAAGATATTCCATGCCAGCTGATGACACGACCAAGGGGGGATATGTATATGGTGAAAAGGGTGGGGCCGAGGACTGATCCTTGGGGGACACCGCAAGTCACAGAGTGAGTTCTTGATTTAGCCGCTCCCTAGGTGACGTGCTCAGTCCTCCCGGTGAGATAGGAGGTGAACCAGTTTAAGGCAGAGTCAGAGAGTCCAATTCTAGTGTGAAGACGGTGGAGTAGGATGTCATGGTCGATGGTATCAAATGCTGCAGTTAGATCCAGGAGGATGAGGAGAGATGGAGATCCGGTGTCAGCTGTCATCAGCAGGTCATTGGTCACTCTGACTAATGGCGCGTTTTCACTGCAGGCCTCGCTCGGCCTTGCTCGGTTTGGTTAGGCCTTATTAGGCCCGGCTCACTTTAATGCTGCACTTCCATTACAGTTTAGGAACTGGGGCAGTTACTATAGTAACGTAGTGTAGGCGGAGCCGTGACGTCATCTTCAATCAGAGCCCCAGAAAAACAACACAGCCGTTAGCTCTTAGCACTCAGAGCTCACAGCTCCTCATATCTGTTCAGAAACTAGACAAAAGTTAAACAAGTACAAACCACAGACTGCCTGTGTCATGGAGAGTACAGTCGCTGGTTTATTTATGTCTGTATAGGCCGTTGTTGTGAGTGTGGACGGTCGGAGCATATATAACGTTAGCTTAGCCAAGCTCCATTTAGAAAACACGCATTTTAAAAGGGTTGTTCGCCTGCCGTCTGTCTGCAGACTTGTCAAAGCATTAATTCATGGTTTTTACTAACCGGTATCAGTATGTTGTTACTTCGGCATCATTTTGAAACGTGTATTACAATTAAATCACGGTCAAATATGTTCATCTTGTTGTAGTTGTAGCCCCCTTGCCAGCGATTCTCTCTCTAGTTTAGCATACTCAGCCCGACTCAGCCTGGTTGTTCCTGGCCCTAGAACCACGATTTTATGGGGCCAGAAAAACTGTGAATTAGGACCCGCTAGCCGGTACTAGGCCAAGTGGAAACGCAACCAAAAACGGGCCCCGCAGGGCTCGGCACGCTTAAAGCGAGCTACCCGCTGCAGTGGAAACGCGCCATAAGGCAGTTTCTGTACTGTGGCCCTGGCGGAAATCAGACTGGAATTTTTTTCAAAGAGTTTATTCAGTGTTAGATGTTCCTGGATCTGAATGGCAACTACTTTCTCCAGTACCTTGGGTAGGAATGGCAGGTTGGAGATGGGTCTGTAATTGGCTAGGACTTCAGTGTCTAAAGTGGGTTTTTTGAGGAGTGGTTTGATGACAGCAGCTTTTAATGGTGGTGGAACATGACCAGACTGCATGGACTGGTTTATCACTGAAGTGATCAGCGGACTTATGGCACCAATGTTTGATTTAACCAAAGCTGTGGGAAAGGGGTCCAGGGCACAGGTGGAGGGTTTCATCTTTTTGATGATGGCCTCAACTTCATGCTGCGAGATGTTAGTGAAGCAGCAAGTAAGTAAGTAAGTAAAACTTTATTTATATAGCACCCTTCTCAACACGGATGTACAAAGTGCTTTACAGTACAGTACACAGGACACAATTCACAGTACAACTATAAAATGTAGAATAAAAGGCATAAAACGGCAGCAAGTAATACATAGGATAAAACATACGACAAAACACCCATAATAAAACAAAAGAAGACAGCCACTAACTCACCTCCTCCGACGACCCAAAGTCCTGTCGGAAGAGGTGGGTCTTTAACCGCCCCTTAAAAACCTCTATTGAGGCCGAGGTTTTTATTAGCAAAGAGGCTGGGTCGGTCCAGGCTGGGGGTTGACGGTCAGGACTAGCAGAGCAGCGGAGTATTCAATGCAGCGAGGGCCTCTCTTAGTTCTCTTTCTGCTCCACTGAAGTTGGTTCCATTATCTGACCTTATATGAACAACTTGACCTCTTCTACTGATGAAACGTTATAGCATTTATGCATGCGTCAGTGTCAAGAGAGGGTGCAACCTCCAACTACTCTACTTGTTAAGCAGGTAAATATCACTCCATAACGCTCGCAAGTAGATCTGCCCCTTCTGATTTCCACAGGTCCAAAATAATCCACTCCAACATTGGTGAATGGAGGTAGATCTGGAATAATTCTCTCCTTTGGAAGATCTGCCATTTTTTTCTCCATAGCTCTTCCATTGTAACGTCTGCAAAAGTGGCATGACGATATGATCTTCCTTATGGCAGAGTTAGCACTTGTTATCCAATATTTTCTTCTCAAAGCAGACAGTGTATGGTTTCTACCGCTGTGCCCTAGTCGTTGATGAATGTCCTTGAGGATGAGTGTGGAAATATGCTGCTCTTTGGAGAGGATCAGTGGATGTTTCACCTCCAAAGGCATTGCTCCTTTGCTTAGCCTGCCTCCAACTCTTAGTAGTCCATCTTCCAGAATCGGATCCAGCTTGTAGATGGAACTGTGTCTGCTCACTGTTCCTATTTCAGATGTTAAAGAAGTGATTTCATCCTTAAACCTATGCTGCTGACCGTAGCGTATTATAGCCAACTCAGCTTCCAAGAGATCTTTAGGTGTCAAGATGTGACTCTCCGGGTTGACTTTGGGTTTCAGTCTTTTCACTTGACCAGCTTGTGCAGAGGCAGAGACGTGCACACATAGACTCTAGGTAGTGCTTGAGCACCTGCCCGTTTTGCCCTTTGGACAGCGATGTGCCCTTTTGAAAGTTCGTTTTTTACAGTTTTTTTTTTTTTTTTTACAGTGTACTGTATGTGGCTCATGGTAACATCGATCAATTCTGGATTAAAAGCTTCTAATATATACAACAATGCCCCAAATGCGCGTTGTAATTTTGTCAGACATCCCCACACGTGCCCCGCGGCACTCCCGTATGTGCCCTGGCTGCAGCCCCTCCCTTCCCTGCTCTCAATGTGAAAGCGCAGCACGCAGAGCTGACAGTCGGTCACTCAGTCAGACAGGCCACGGCCAACGCTTCTCTGCCCATTGACTTTGAATGGGAATGACGTCACTTTGCCTCGCTTTTCGCCGAACTGCATTGTGGGGGAGCAAAGCGAAGATTTCCAGGATTTCCAGGATTCCAAAGTTGAGCAATGTTCAACTTTTGAAGCTGAGCTGGAAGCGTTTATGCAAATCTGACAGTAGAAGCGCTAGCCAATCAAACCGCGTGTAAGCAGGGAGAACCAGACCGCAGTTCATTTCCTCATATTCCAAACGAGAAATTACGGTAGCAAATCACCCGGTTCTTTACAACCAGAACTATTAACGGGATACAAACTGGAGGAACCAGGCATGGAGGGAGGTGGCAGAGACAGTGGGTGAAACTGGTAGGTTTTCGCCTGTTTGGGGAGTTTATATATATATATATATATTGCTCGCATAAAATCCCCGGGGTTTTTTGCTTTGTATGTCGGGGGCGGGAGATTCATGTGATTGGTTGTTGGTCGCATTGCTCGCAAAAAATCCCCAAGCTGTCAGACACGCCCAGCTCCAAGATTTTCAAGATTTTTGAAAAGCTGCTGTGTGGACGTACCGTTCTTGCCTGTCGGGCCGGCTGAATTCTGCTGCTCCGGAATGACGGTACGTCTACACAGCAGCTTCAGAAGAATCTTCCACCGCTTCCAACGCTTCTCTGCCCATTGACTTTGAATAGGGATGACTTCACTTTGCCTCGCTTTTCGCCGAACTGCATTATGGAGGAGCGAAGCAAAGATTTCCAGGATTTCCAGGATTTCCAGGATTCAAAAGTTGAGCAATGTTCAACTTTTGAAGCTGAGCTGGAAGCGCCAGCCAATCAAACACATTTATGCAAATCTGACAGTAGAAGCGCTAGCCAATCAAACCGCGTGTAAGCAGGGAGAACCAGACCGCAGTTCATTTCCTCATATTCCAAACGAGAAATTACGGTAGCAAATCACCCGGTTCTTTACGACCAGAACTATTAACGGGATACAAACCGGAGGAACCAGGCATGGAGGGAGGTGGCAGAGACAGTGGGTGAAACTGGTAGGTTTTCGCCTGTTTGGGGAGTTTATATATATATATATATATATATATATATATATATATCAGGGTTTCCGCTAGGATTTTTTCTCGCCGGTCAAATGTCCGGGCAGAATTCATTTTACCGGACTAATTTGAAACTTACCGGTCATATTTCAATAATAATAATAATAGTTGTGTAGCAGAGTTTCCGTTAGCAGGTAATTACCGGACTATGAGCAGATATGCTTCAGTTTAAAACTCAGTTCACGGGCTCATTTTTATATTGCTTCAGTTTATAATCGTAACAGATCGAAAAATTCAGATTCATTTTTCAATAAATGATTCCACAAACAACAAACAACATAATTATTACATTCAAACAAACTACTTGTAGTAGATAACGTACATTATTCAGATGTTTACATCAACTTTGAATAATAACACGGGAGAAACGGATCCTCTCTTTTCCCCTCTCTCTCTCTCCTGACAGCACGTCAGTTTCTCATGCAGCTCCTGCAGCCCGCTAAACAGAGGGCGGGGCTTCAGGTGATTATGCAGAGCTGCGTGTCTCGGTCAGACTCAGCAGCTGATCTGATCTCTCTCTCGCTCCGGTTACACTTCACTCGCGTTTCTGTCCATATCGATCAGATCCAGCTCTCCTGATCGGCCTTTATAGAGAGCACCGATCAAACTATTAAGAGTGAATATCGGCCGATAATGACCGGCGGCCGATCGATCGGAGCCTCCCTAATTATTACCAGACATTTTGACCGTCAGGTTTTTAATTTACCGGTTTTTTATAAATTTGACCAGCTAAAAACCGGTAATTACCGGCTAACGGTAATATATATATATATTGCTCGCATAAAATCCCCAGGGTTTTTTGCTTTGTATGTCGGGGGCGGGAGATTCATGTGATTGGTTGTTGGTCGCATTGCTCGCAAAAAATCCCCAAGCTGTCAGACACGCCCAGCTCCAAGATTTTCAAGATTTTTGAAAAGCTGCTGTGTGGACGTACCGAGGGTCAGCTACATTATCTACGATGTGTTCGTTAACTGTGCGGAGTCACTGTGGCACAGACTGCACCGCTGGTGAACAGCTGTTAGAACGGGCCGTTCAGGTGTTCAGAGCAGAGCGGCAGAGCTGATGTGAACTGAAAAGTTTTTCTGTCGCAATATCATTGTCACTATCTGCTAACGTTAGCTTTAGCCTTCGTTTTCTAATAGTTTTTTTCATAGGCTATAAACAGAGGTGGTATAAGTATAGAGATTGTACTAGAGTAAAAGTAGAAGTACTCAGATCTTGTACTTTAGTAGAAGTACTCAGATCTTGTACTTAATAAAAGTAGAAGTACTCAGATATTGTACTTGAGTAAAAGTAGAAGTACTCAGATATTGTACTTGAGTAAAAGTAGAAGTACTCAGATCTTGTACTTGAGTAAAAGTAGAAGTACCAGAGTGTAGGAATACTCTGTTACAGTAAAAGTCCTGCATTCAAAATGTTCCTCAATCGAAAGTAGAAAAGTATTGTAAAAATACTAAGAGGCATGAAAATACATTTTCAAAATGCTCAACAGTGCTGCCAAAATTATAAACTGACTGCTACACAATTAAAATAAATGCTTTTATATATTTCTATTAGATGTAACTCTTTGGCGTTTCTGTTATTATTACCACTGCTGCTTTAGTTGTTCTGACTGCTAAAATCCTCTGTTATTCCTCATTTTAAAGCCGATATTCCGTGGGGTCGGGGGGCTCGGATCCTTGTCACCGTTTTCATACCTGATGAGTTTGCATCCCTGACTACAGTTGCTTTAGCGTGTAGAAGCTAGAAAGCCTACTATTTGATTTGTTTTAGATAGGCATCTGCATCAGACATAATATGGTTATTGAAATAAATATACTGTATATGCAATTACGACATACAAGATGTGCCTTTAATAAATCTCACACTACTAAGGCAGCCGGCGGTTCCACCAGGGGCGTCAATCCCGGGGGGGGGGGTTCGTCCCCCCTAGCTTCAGATTGGACCCCCCTAAGTCATTTAGAAAAATAAAAATAAATGTTAAAATAATAAAAAAATTGATAATAGATCAGTAAAATCAGGCAAAAATAAGAATTAAATAACATAACCCTAACCCTAAAACCGAAATAAAGTAACCAAAAACCGAAAAGAAACTAACAAAATCCGCCATTATCCGGCACATTTTTGTGCACAATTTCGGAGTGCACAATTTCGGAGCGCACAATTTCGGAGCGCACAATTTCGGCGCGACCGCCACGACGACTCAGAAGGTGCCCTTTTTTTTTCTCTTGAGCACCTGCCCCTATAAATGTCTGTGCACGCCACTGTGCAGAGGGATTCAAATCCTTTCTTTTATGACTCAACTCCAACAGAATTGTCTTCAGCCTGAGAAACCAGGTCACCGACACTTTGAGCCTTTTCCAGTCTGAGAAGTAAGTCATGGTCTGTTGCATCAAGGGATTCATTGACTATGATATTAACCGAGGTATCTTTTCTGACTGCTGGGTCAACCAAATCCAATATGACATCACCACCATAATATGGAGGCCATTCCTCTTCAGATTTGACAAGAAACGTGGGACACTCAAGCCAACTGCGGCTCTTCAGAAAGTCAGGGATCTTCATTCCTCTGGATGCAGCATCAGCTGGGTTGTCTTTGGTTCCTACATGCTTCCCTTGACATGGTCTTGAAACCTGTCTTATGGTTGTGATCCTATTTGCCACAAATGTGTGGAAACGCTTGTCCTCGTTGTTAATGTACTTCAGAACTGAAGTACTGTCTGTCCAAAACGCAGACTCATCCAAATGAAGTTGAAGCTCTGATTTTAACATCATATCCACTCTGGAAGCCAGAACAGCAGCTGTTAGTTCCAGTCGTGGAATGGTCACCATTTGTATGGGTGTAACTCTAGTCTTTCCTAATAGGAAAGCAACATGAACATCGCCTTTGCAGTTCAGTAGCCTGATGTAAGTTACAGTCCCGTAGCCATTTTCACTGGCATCAGCAAAGTGATGTAGTTGAGAGTGTATGGGTTCACCAAAGTCCTTTGGCTTCATACATATGTCCACTTTGAGTGATCCCAACAACTTAATGTCCTCCAACCACCGTATCCACTGTTGTACGATATCTGGTGGCATGGCATCATCCCATCCACAGCTTCTCCTGCAAAGCTCTTGTTGCATTATCTTGGCTGGCAAAGTGACTGGTGCCAAAATACCCAAAGGATCATACACAGAGCTTGTTGTGGATAGCATGCCACGTCTGGTTAGTGCCTGCTGTTTCACTTCCATCTTAAATTTAAAGGAATCTGACTTGACGCACCAGAGTAGTCCCAAAGCTCTCTCAAGAGGAAGATTGTCTCTATCCAGATCCAGGTCCTTTAGCTCTTTAGCCTTCTGCTCTTCTGCGATTGTCTGCAAAACTGCCCAACTATTGCTGATCAATTTTTCCAGCACAAAACCTCCTCTTTTAAAGAGAGCATTAAGATCTTCAACCATTTGTATTGCTGCCTTCTCTGAGCCCAAACCCATCAAACAGTCATCCACATAGACATTTTGCTTAACCGCTTCAACAGTCTCAGCAGAAAAGTCAGACTTGTTGTCGTCAGCAGTTTTCCTTAGCGCATAGCTAGCGCAACTGGGAGAAGAGACAGCCCCAAACAGATGCACCATCATTCTGTATTCCTGGATCTCTCTGGTGAAGTCTCCCTCTGGCCACCAGAGAAAACAAAGGAAATCTCGGGCTTCTTCTGTGACTTTGACCTGGTGAAACATAGCCCGTATGTCGCCCATGAATGCCACAGGTTCCTGCCTGAAACGAGTGAGAACTCCAAGCAGTGAACTGGTGAGATTGGGACCTTGATAAAGTACGTCGTTTAATGATGTTCCTTTAAATGTGGCACCACAATCAAACTGTTGTCCTGTAGTGTTGCAGATGTATTCATGATTTCCATACATTTTTGGTCTTCCCTTGACATCTCTTTTTCCTCTGAGGGCTTTTCATTAAAGTCATGATTATACTGACTGCTAAGCATGAGCTCCAATTTGGAGATATAAATCCTATTCACCACAACAGAAGAAAGCTCCATGTCAACATTGCTGCCATTGCTGCTTCCATGTAAAGGACCATTGATGACCCATCCCAACACTGTTCTTATAGCGTATGGGCCATTTCCACAACTGTTTACAATTTCCCAAGGTTCCAATATCTTTGGATTCAATGGTTCCAATCAACATGTCAACACTCAACATTGGCATTTATGCTGGGAATATGAACTTTTGACAAATGATTCCACCTCTTCACATCTGCGGCTGTAGCAATGTTTTTTTTGGTTACTGACATTTGCTTCTGTGTGAGGACTTCTGGAAGAGAATAAAAGTTATTTTCCTCAAGACCAGCTACCTCCATCCAGTAGCGTGGCGTGGGAAAAAAATTAGGGGAAGCCAATAATACCTCCTTTCTTTTGGGTCGGGGGTGTGGTGGTCAATGTAATGACGTAACCAGATTAGTTACCCGGTATCATTTTACACACATTTGTACATACAGATGCAGGACTTACACACGCCTGTTATCTAACCGACAGGTCCGCACGCACTCTCCAGCCCAAACTCTAATAAGCATTTATTCACAAACTAAATCAGGAGACCTTTAACGTTTTACGTCCGACTCGCTCCTTTTTTCCTCGCTGTACACAGCTCCAGTTTGGGCATTGGCCTGTCATCAGATTGTATTTTAGTTGCTGCTGTAGCGGAAGTTTAGTACAATTATTTTTTATTTAACACTCCAAATCTCCACCCTCCATAATTGCACTTGCTTCAGTTGCTTGCTACTTTCTAATGGCGGTGAGAGTGGTGCAGTGACGCTATCTATCTTCTATCGATTAGATTTATGATTAGCAAATTATAAAAGTAGGGTAGACATGTGGATATTATCCGGCTGAACAAAACGTGCATTTATCTAACAGGTTGGTTTTTCACTGACCTTATTTCGAGCTATTTTCCAAAATCCTATGGAGAAATTCCATTGCTTTTTTGTCGAGGGAAACCGAGCGCAGCTTACTTCCGGGTTTTAGGACATGTCACTGCAACACTAAGTTGATGCGATTTGATTGGATTGTGAGGCAAGGGAAGCCAGCCGCCTCTGGCTTCCCTTGGCATGGCCCTGACTAATCACAGGTTTACAGGGGCGTGATGTCATGTCTGATTGGTCAATCCCTCCATTTTTTTTCACCAAGGGAAGCCAATTTCGGCTGGCCTCCTCTCGCAACAGAGAGTGCAATCTACTGTTTCACCATAACATCTAGAGGGGCGCTGTTTCACTCTTTGTAAAATATTCAATGAGAATGAGGGAGAGACGGGCCGGCAGCAACACACAACAAAGAATTTCCGAAACTAAACGAAGTGTTTTTATTTATTTATTAAAATTATAACTACAATCCGAAAAAAAACAGGGGAAGCCTGGCTTCTCTTGGCCTCCAGGAGAAAACGCCACTGCCTCCATCCCAAATAAGGAGAAAGCTGGAATGACCTTTTTCTGTCCCATAGTCTTCAAAAGAAAATTATTTCTTTTTCTTGTGCTGTTTAATCTGTGTATGAGATCTTCTGAGCAGAATGTGGCTGTGCTTCCAGGATCTAAAAATGAATAAGTCTGTATAATTTCACTTCCCTTTGTGGACTTGTCCTGCACTGGAAAACCCTGCCGTCAAAGCAGACTTGTTTTTTTGAAGTTTTTTTTGTGGATTCTTGGATTTCACTTTAAAGACACACCGGGCTCTGGACGGACTTCAACAACGGCACAGGAACATGGGCGGTATGTGAACATTTTTTTTGTGAACAGTAATTGTTTAATAATCGTTACATCTCCTCAGGACCAAGTTCATGTGTCCTGCCTTTCACCTACTGACCACCCACTGCTCATTTAAGGTGGACTCACCTTTACAAGGGACCAGCTAGTCTTAGTGTCTTAATGCAAATGTTTTGTAAAGTGATGCTAGACCAAAAACGTGTTGTTGGGCTGTGTGCTCTCTGCTCTCTGCACGGTGTCTGTACTCAAAGATTGTTTATTAAATGAGAGCTTCACTCTGTTTTTGTTGTCTAAACAACGCTAACAGAGCAATACGTCTTCTTTCCAGCAGATAGCATAAATGTTACATCATCCAGTTCAACTGTCATCCACATATTAATGATTCAAAACAGCAATGTGTAAGATAGGGCTAGTAATTGACTATTTCAACAGAATGTGAAGAGGTTACAATCTTGAGGCCATGTCCAATATGTTTATGTTTTGTAATTTTTAATATTCAAGCTCATCTCTTAAGATATTAGAACTTCCTATCTCAACATGTATCCTTTTATGCCAATTAAAAAAAACTTTCATTTTTGCTGCCAATTATTGAGATTGTTTCACAGCTTTATCCTAAATATTTAGACTTTTTCTTTACATATAGATTACATAGGGTGAACAGCACGATCCACTCTGCTGGATTCTGCCCAAATCTGCTCAAAATGCTTGCACAAATCTCGCTTTATCCATACTCCGGCCAAGACACATATTGAGCCCAGAAAATGAATGTTATTATAGCTTTTAGTTACTAGTTAGATATAGATTATTAGATAATTCAAAACATAAATCGATTATTAAATACACATTGACAGATATTTATAGTTTAAGATATCCAGCAGCAGGGCATCAAGTTATTCAAGTTAGCTCTACATTTTCTAACTGTGATAAAACACATCAATAATCATTATAGTAACACAATGCAATTCTGAAAAGAGCCATTATGCATAAGGAGTACTTTTACTGTTGGTACTTTAAGTATAGTTTGATACCAATGCTTTTGTACTTTTACTTTTAACAGAGTATTTTTACCCTGTAGTATTTCTACGTTTACTTTAGTAGAATATCTGAGTACCATGAGTGTGGAGCTGTGTGCTACAAAAGCCTCAAATGTAGAGCAGGTTGTAAGCGAGGCTCCGTTTGTAAATGAGGAAACAGTTCAGAGTGTCAGCGCTGCTCCTCCTCTTGGAATAAGTCAGAGTTTGATAAGCCCTCCCTCTTCTTCCTGCTCTCAGACACAGCCAGCTCCACTCTGTGTTTCCTGGTTCCTCCCCTTTAGATACACACTGAGGAGGATGGGTGTAACTAACATGTGGGTAAAGTAAGAGCAGATAGGCCACATTCACTTCACACACACATGCTGTTCAGATCACAGCTCACATAGTTTCAGCTCTCAGGAAGTGAAACTCAGACACTCGCTGCCACTGAGAGGATAAATGGCGCAGAAAGGAGTTCAGCTAGACCGGGAAACCTTCTCTTGTTCGATCTGTCTGGATCTACTGAAGGATCCGGTGGCTACTCCCTGTGGACACAGCTACTGCATGAAGTGTATTAAAGGCTTCTGGGACGGAGAGGATGAGAAGAAGATCCACAGCTGCCCTCAGTGTAGGCAGAGCTTCACACCGAGGCCTGTCCTGCTGAAAAACACCATGTTAGCAGCTTTAGTGGAGGAGCTGAAGAAGACTGGACTCCAAGCTGCTCCTGCTGATCTCTGCTATGCTGGAGCTGAAGATGTGGCCTGTGATGTCTGCACTGGGAGAAAACAGAGAGCCTGTAAGTCCTGCCTCGTGTGTCTGGCCTCTTATTGTGACAAACACCTCCAGCGTCATTATGACGTAGCTCCATTAAAAAAACACAAGCTGGTGGAGCCCTCCAAGAAGCTCCAGGAGAACATCTGCTCTCATCATGATGAGGTGATGAAGATGTTCTGCCGCACTGATCAGCAGTGTATCTGTTATCTCTGCTCTCTGGACGAACACAAAGGCCACGACACGGTGTCAGCTGCAGCAGAGAGAACTGAGAGGCAGAGAGAGCTGGAGGGGAGTCGACTAAACATCCAGCAGAGAATCCAGGACGGAGAGAAGGAGGTGAAGCTGCTTCAGCAGGAGGTGAAGGCCGTCAATAGCTCTGCTGATAAAGCAGTGGAGGACAGTGAGAAGACGTTCACTGAGCTGATCCGTCTCATGGAGAAAAGAAGCTCTGATGTGAAGCAGCAGGTCAGATCCAAGCAGAAGAGAGAAGTGAGTCGAGTCGAAGAGCTTCAGGAGAAGCTGGAGCAGGAGATGGCTGAGCTGAAGCTTCTCTCTCACACAGAGGATCCCAACCAGTTTCTGCACAGCTACCCCTCACTGCCAGCCCTCAGTGAACCTACACACTCCTCCAGCATCAACATCCGTCCTCTGAGCTACTTTGAGGACGTGACGGCGGCCCTGTCAGCAGTCAGAGACAAACTACAGGACGTCCTGAGAGAGGAATGGACAAACGTCTCACCGCCTGAAGTGGATGTTTTACTGTCAGCAGCAGAGCCCGCCACCAGTGCTGGGTTCTTCAGATATTCACAGGAGATCACTCTGGATCCAAACACAGCAAACACACAGCTGTTATTATCTGAGGGAGGCAGAAAAGCAACATACATGGGACAACTACAGTCCTATTCTAGTCACCCAGACAGATTCACTGATTATCCTCAGGTCCTGAGTAGAGAGAGTCTGACTGGACGTTGTTACTGGGAGGTGGAGTGGAGAGGGGGAGAAGTTCATGTAGCAGTGACTCACATACAAGAATTTCATCAGAGCAGGGAGGGACTTTTTCTTTGGACTCAATGACAAATATTGGGTGTTGGAGTGTAACCAAAACAGTTATATATTTCGTTACAACAGTATCCCCACTCCCGTCTCAGATCCTCTGTCCTCCAGAGTAGGAGTGTACCTGGATCACAGAGCAGGTGTTCTGTCCTTCTACAGCATCTCTGAAACCATGACTCTCCTCCACAGAGTCCAGACCACATTCACTCGGCCGCTACATGCTGGAGTTGGGCTTTGTGGTTTAGGAACCACAGCTGAGTTTTGTAAACTGAAATAGCCTGAAGTCATTTGAGGAACTCTTCTACTTCTTAAAATCATTTTGTGTCCATCATTGTTGCTGAGAGCTGATTGTTCATGTCTTCACTGCACAGAGATCAGCTGTCAATCAAACATTATGGGATGTGCTTTAACATCTTCTCATGAGTTGTTCTGTAGATGTTGGAGTTTCTTTAGGCGGCGCTCCTTCCTGTGTCTGTTTAGCCATGGAGGCTGTCACTGCTCAGGAGCATTTCTGTTGACCTCAACTGATATTTCTCTGCATGGAAATGTAAACTTTGCTCTAAATATTTGTTGAATATATTTATTCAACAAATAAATATATTCGTTGAATAACGCAGCATTACTTTAGATCCCCTCCCTCTAAATATATCAATAAACATTAGAAAGTGATGCTCCTGACTACCATACAAGTTTAAGAAGATAATATTGGTTTGAAAGAATTCAAAGCTATAAATAAACAGCAACAGGCTCTTTAACCAAGGCACTGTTAGCCTAACATGTAAACTAGTTGTTCACACTAATATTATCACTTAATATTAGCAAATTCTATTTTATTTTTTAAAACATATTGATGTAAATACATACACATATCGATTTGTTGTATAAATATTGCAAATCAAAACCTTTATTCACTAATAATTACCAAAAATCGTAGTTCTATCTCCTGTTATCAATGCATTCACATTGCCCGCCATGAACTTCCGGGGAACGATCCTCGTCTACATGAACCACGTGACGATAACCGTTTTTGGACTTCCGTTGTCGTAACTCTTCTATTATATGGCTCTGGACTGTCCCAAGCCTCGTTGTTCTGATAGCTCCGCCCCTTCGCTCCAACCCCCCTCCCTCCCCCACATCTACAGGTGAAAATTACTTTTGCGAAACATTTATCGCAAGAAGTGTAGCAAAAGTCAAGACCGCAGATTCGTCGATTTATACTGCCACAGAGCAGATTAGTCAAGTTGTAATGACTGATTTGAGAGGTTGTAATAAATAAAGTTGCAGTTGTAATGGAAAATATATTTTAAAAATATGTATTTTTCTGCAAGTGAACATTTCATCTCTCAGTTCATTTTTTTTCTGCAAGTGCTCACATCAGGTTTTACACGCTCTCACATTTTGCACCATATCTACCTTCATACGCCTCCTTCATTTCGCCCCCGTTGACAGATATCTGGTCGTGTGTGGAGGCGACGTGGCGGCAGCCACTAAAGATGAAGGCTCCAGTGGCAGCTATTATGGCGGGAATCCTTAGGGTTATAGGATATTCCTTGTGCTCGCGTAGGGTTGCCAACCGTCCTGTATTAGCCGGGACGCCCCGTATTTGAGCCAAAAGGGGCGTGTCCCGTACGGGACATTGTTTGTCCCGGACTCCGGTGTAAAGGGAAAAATAAAAAATATGTTTCTGTTTGCGTGCAATGCAGTGTGTCTGGCTGCGTGTCTGTGTGTTTGTGTGCTGTATGCGAAGGGCGCTAGGACCGCTCAGTTGACAGGGCATGCACAATGCTCCCACAATGCTCGATGTGTGTGTGTGAGATTTTCTCCGGTGGGCCGCGGCATCATTGTTTGTGTGGCATGTCAGCCTGTTCAGTCGTGTGGGAAAATGAGCGCTGCCGGTGGAGGAGGTGATAATGAAAGAGGAGAATAGAGAGAGGATGTGGTTCTGGGCCCTGACCCTTCTAAAAAGAAAAGACTTGTGTCTTACAACAAACAGTGGAAGAAAAACACAGTTGGGTAAAGCCCGTGAGTGGAGATCTAGTCTCGGGTCTGCGTGTGTGAGTCAGTCAGCTGATTGATGGGAAAATGGTTGGTTGAAGGATAACATTAAGTCTAATAATGATGTACCGTGCATCTTCACATCATGTATACTTTGCATTACTTAATACCATTTTTCAAATATTTATTTTTATATTTATATTTATTTTTTTAACACATTGCGGCTCGCCTCGAAAGTAGACGAGAGTAGCCGATCGCAGCCGGGGGAGGTGTCAAAAATCTCGTCTTAAATCGGACAGCTCGGACTCGGAGTCGGCTTGACTGGCTGGGTTTGCAATGGCGGAAATTGATTTAATCTTGCCATTTTAAATGATGTATTCAATAAATAAGGTTAAACCAAATCATTACATTACAATAGATTTTATTTTAATGATTTGGTTTAACTTAAAGAGAACATTTATTGTTATTGCACATATTACAGGTACTGAGACAACGAAATGCAGTTTAGCTTCTAACCAGGTGCAACAAGCAGTGAAGTGGAAAGTAATGTACACAATCTACAGAATAACATATAGAATGAATTGAATGATGAATAAACAGTGGGGTATGAATACACTAGATATCAGCCTGTGAGCAGTATGAACAGTGTGTATGAATATGCTAAGATATATAAAGTATGAAAACGGTAAGCAGTAGCCTATAGTATAAAATATATAGATATTAATTTCATGATGATAAACATTGTGGAACAATGATGAAAAATGAGAATGGATGTGGCGACGTAAAACTGACACAAAACAACAACAAACTTTTGCCAGCCAATAGGAGAGTTTCATCAGCAGCACGTGGTAAAAACCACCAATGAGCGCTCAGCTCGAGATACCAGCGAGCCGTTTCCCATCAAGCATTTCGCTTCCGCAGCTCGTGGAGAGCAACTGCGGGCGTCTTTGTCCCGCGAGATTTCAAAGTCTGATGTGGGCGAGCCTCCAGAGCAAGTCGGACAAAATGACTAACCATCATGCAACGCACTAGCAAGACGTTGATCGCAACTGCGCAGGTCTGTGCAGGTCTTGCTTGTCTCAAACAAGCCTAGTAACTCTGTCATACTGGGTCAGGCTACAAGGAAGTGGTCAACGGGACTGTAGTCCCAAACGATAGCTGGGGATTATGGGTAGTGTAGTGTCTTCGGCCATCCTAAACTCAGATTTTTTTTTCGGATATCATATCGCATTAATACCATATCCCAACGTGCATTGCGGCTAAAACATCCCGAGCTTCAAGCTGAGGATCTTGGGTAATCAGTTTACCGTCTACGTCTGTTTCCGGTGACTTTATTTACGGCTAAAAAGCATGCTAAAAAGCATGCTAAAAAGCCCAAGATTATAGAATTAAACTAATAAATAAAAACAAGGATAATTGTGTGTTATTGTTGAGTAAATAACAGTGTGTTATTTAGAAAAGAATAACAAATTAGAAGGAAAAAAAGATTTTTAAAAATACAGATTTCATTATTCTGAAGCTCTGAGCCCTATTTCTTTTCCTCACAGACGGCAAAAAAAGTACGACATTATACGATTTAAAATAAAAACAACAATCGTAGCTTGGTATTGAGTAAGAACATGTTTTTATGAGCCGCACAGCTTCCGGTCTACCAAGACCCGACGGACAACACGTGGTGTATCATTTGTAAGCAAAACTCTGCATCAGATCTCAATGAGAATGGTTAGCGTATGAGATGCACGCACAATCAGACTTCTGCGTATCTATTGCACGCATTTCCAATGTGTAAAGTCGTGTCATTTGTACGCAGACTGAAGAGAGTGGGTTGCTTTTCCCAGAAGCTAATATAGATGTGAATATCATAGAAAGGAAAAAAGAGTGGCAAATAAATGAAGTGTGAATTAAAACGAGTATATATCTGAACGAAAAGTATTACAATTACCTATACACATTTACACAGATGAATTTAAGAAGCAAGATTGCGTGGGGATAGAAATGCATATCCCATAATTCAAAATATCAATCGCAATCAGTTTATACAGCAGACATACTCGCAGCAATTATTGGGCTACAATCATGAAGAGGTCAGACCTGATAGGGTGATGATATGCACAGAATCGCTATCGGCTTTGGAAAGCATACAGTCGACAATAACAGAAGAGAAGATTTAATCATTGAACTTAACCACTGAGACTTCAGAGGAGGGGAATATATGTGCAGTTATGCTGGGTGCCTGCACATGAGGGGCTTCAAGGGAATGAGCATGCTGATAAGTTAGCAAAAGAGGCGTTACAAAAGGAAATAGCAATACCAGTTTCACTTGGAAAAGGAGAAGGAAAAGCAATAATTAAGAAGAAGGGTACGGAAATATGACAGCAAAGGTGGGAGGAAGATCAGAAAGGGAGGAGATACCACAAATTACAAAAATCAGTCATAACAAAGATCTATACAGAAAGGAACAGACGGGAGGAGATAATCACCACTAGACTCAGACTGGATCATACAGGATTAAACGGCACAATGTTTTTAATGGGAAAAAGCGAAGTTGAAGAATGCAGGGGGTGTGGAGTCAAAGAAAATGTGGAACACATCATATTACACTACAACATGTACAAAAAAGAGAGGTAAAAATTAAGAGACAGGGTCAGAGAGGCAGGAAGGGAGTGGATGGAGGCTGATGGGGATACTGGGAACAGAAGGTGAGGGGGTAAGAGCTACCAGGAAGGCCATTCTTCAGTATTTGAGTGAAACAGGATTGATGGGAAGAATTAAAAAAAATGTAAATACAGTTGTATAATTCCACAAGTGGTGATAGGATAATATGGTGATACACACTCTTGTACAGTAGGTGGCGGTAAGCACCTTAAAGTTCTTTGCAATCCGCCAAAACATGAGAGAAGAAGACCAAGGAGAAGAACCTGTATCGAGGTGGCGTCTCGTAGTTACGGTTCTCTCTCTCTCTGTTCCTGAGAAAGTGTGTGTGAGCTCCAGCACTACTGATCCATCATCTGTGTGTTTGGATAAACCTCTGACTGGTCTGTGTGCTCTTTTTTCTGGAGCGTTTACCGCGGACTATAGGAGCTAGCTTAGCATGCTAGCTGGAAACACATTAGCAACACTAGTCAGATTGAGAGTTTGATGGAGAGAGAACCGGTGTGTTTAACGGAGTTTGCACGATCTATTAAACATGATTAAAGTCCAAATGCTGCCGTCGTTAAAGAAGCAGCAACTCACTGTTGAAGAGATATTTGCTCTGTTTGAAAAAACGATAGTAGAGTACGAGAAGGAGCTGTCTCTTTCCAAAGAGGAGAACAAGAGACTCCAGAAACTACTGGACGCTGTTTTACAGCCTCAGCTTCGGATACACAGAGCAGGTCTGTTCCCTTTACCCTTAATTAACACTTTACACTCTTCAGTAACACTTTATTATCACATTAATAACACTTGTCTTTAGACCCTTTATCAGCACTGTGAAAATACTCCATTACAAGTTAAAGTACTGCATTCATATCCTATTTAAGTAAAAGTATGTAAGTATTATTAGACACATGTACTTTATTATAATAATTCAAATGTATTACGGAAGAGCAAACCTACCAAAATTAATATATTTATAAAAATACACACATTGAATAATATGCCATTTAATTTACTGATTTAAATATTACCCATACATGTAAGCACTAGTTGGTTAAATGTGACATAGATTGATACTTTAGTTTTAATGTGCTTCTTTATTCACCTTTTCTTTTTAAATGTGTAAAAGCAAATACAAATACATACTTTGGATTCATTCAAATTGCGGGAGAATAATTCATAAAGAAATCAATGAATAAATATGTTCAATAATAAATTAAACACATCTAAAATGTTACTTGATAAAGAATAGGGGAACTAGTACAAAGGTCATTAAGTAATTAAAACATTAATATAAATTAATGTAAAATCTCATCAATCAATTATTGACAACATGCATATATATATATATATATATATACAGAATATATATTTTGAGAGAGATATACACTAGTATTAGACGCTGTCAAAAGTTTGGACACATCTTCTCATTCGAAGTTTTTTATATATGTAAATTGGTTCTACTTTGTAGATTTATACTGAAGACATCAAAACTATAAAATAACACATATGGAATTATCTAGTTAACAAAGAAGTGTTAAAGTGGACCTATCATGCTATATTTGAATAATATATTGTGGGGCCATACATCCATAAAACATGTATGTGAAGATTTTTTTTCAAAATACCAAACGGATCATGCATTTTAGCCATGCCTCATTTCGCTCTATTTGTTCTCCTCCAGCCCTGTCTTTGCATGAGCTGCAGCTGACCACGCCCCCCTGCAAAGGAGGCACGAGCTTCATGTTACGGTGCTGTTACCATGCTGTTACCATGCCACAGCAACCTCTCATTCCCCTGATAGGTGGAGAGTTGGCCATATAGGCAAAGCACCTGGTTCCTGACGTCAGACAAATTTCAAATCTGTATTAGTCTGTATCAGATCTGTTGCAGCCCCGTTTTCAGAGATTTGGATATGGAGGAAAAGAGAGAGGGTTGTGTTTTCTGACACTTGGTGAGCTCCCTGACACACCGGGGACACATGCATGTATAAAAGACGTACAAAAGTGCATTTTGCATGATAGGTCCCTTTTTAAAAAAAAAATCCAGAATATGATTTATATTTTGCTGGCTACTGCAGAAGGCTGTGGTAGCCATGCTGGTTAAGGGTGCCTTGAATTCTGAATACATCACCAACAGTGACACCAGCAAAGCCCCCACCACCACCATCTCATCTTCTCCTCCATGCTTCACAGTGGGAACCACCACAGAAACCATCCGCTCACCTTCTCTGCGTCTCACAAAGACACGGAGGTTGGAACCAAACATCTCTAATTTGGACCGATCAGACCAAAGTACAGATTTCACTGGTCTAATGTCCAATCCTTGTGTTTCTTGGCCCAAACAATTATCTTCTTGTTGTTCATCCTCAGTAGTGGATATTTGCAGCAATTGGACCATTCACGCTGTCTCCTCTGAACAGTGCATGTTAAAGGTCCCATGTCATGCTTTTCCTGTTATTACCCGTCCCCTCGTGTGTTATGTAGCTTTTTCTGCAAACGGTCTGCAGAGTCACAAACCCTCAAAGTATACCCTGTAGCGAGTAAAACTCTAACACAGAAAAAACTTGTCTATTGTTACGACCCGTCCTCTTCTCCGTGGTAGTGGCTCGTGGGGAGACAACATAAAATAATACACGCAAAAACCAGTACTTGATAGCGATCATTTATTGAAGTAGATCCGTTTGCTCACACAAGCAATCCGGCAAACGAAAAGAGGTCTGGAGGACTGGCCAAAAGAAACAAACAGAAGGAGGGAACCCGAGCCAGCCACACCACAGGCCGTAGAACCCAGAGTTTCCCTCCCCTAACCAGAAATCAAATAAATACCCTATGGGAAACTAAATAAAGCCGCGAAAACTGGACTACCAGCATAAAACTAAGCATAAAAACTAGGGCCGGGACGCCTCGTTGGAGATTTTCCATTTTTTCCTTCCGGGGCATACTGACATAACGAAGTCCAAATGGACCAATTCACAGAGCTCCGCACACTAGTGTTGCACGGTGTACCGATACTTGAAAGGTACCGCAATACCGTGCTGTTAAAAACGGTATGATTCCTCCGTGTCATTAGTATCGGTACTTTAAGAATGACGGGGAAAAGTACTCCGGTGAGAAAGCGCCGTTTTAATAAGAGCCGTGTGTGTTCAGCGCTCTGCTTCCACTCCCTGCACTGCAGCCGTGCCTGCAGTCCCTCCCTCTCAAGCACGCTCTAAGTCCCTCCCCTCTCTCGTGCACGCGGCCACGCTCTAGCTGCCAGAGCATATGAGAAAACGAGAAGCATGGCTGCAAGTGGGAGTGCAACTGCCTCGGCTTGTTGACAAAAAATACGCCAGAAGCGAAATTTGAAGTATTTGAGCTATATCTCTGACAGTGAGGGCAAGCCAACGGACACCACGAGGCCTGTCTGTGAGACATGTTTTAGATCCCTGCAAACCAAGTGAGCCAACACATCAGACTTGGCTAAGCACCTCGCCGACCAGCATCCAGAGCTGTTTAAAGAATTTAAAGACAGACAGGTTAGCGAATGTAATAGATAACATAGTTACATCATGTCAAGCCCATGCCCTCAAATCTAAGTCAAACAAGGGTAATTTATTTTGTGACAACGAACGTTTTCGTAGTTTGACGAGGCAATTAATGGCAATGATAACTGTCTAATATATAATCTTTTTAGCTAACTTACCAATGTGGCTAACATCTGCAATATACATTTTGTCAATAATTATTTATATTACTACATATTACATGTTAATAAAATATAAAACAAATTATATTTTATAAAACAAAAAAGTTGTTTGAAATGATGCTTAATTTTATTTAATACGAATTCTTGTCATTTATTTTGTTTATTGTTCTCATTGTTTAAAAGTTTGTGTTATGGTTCTGGTGTGAAATAAAGCACAATAATTACATTTAAGACTGTTTTTTTGAAAAGTATCGAAAAAGAATCGGAATCGCAATTCTTGACTTGGTATCGGTATCAAAACCAAAATGTTGGTATCGTGACAACACTACAGCACACACACACACACACACACACACACACACACTCACTCACTCACTCACTCACTCACTCACTCACTCACTCACTCACTCACTCACTCACTCACTCACTCAACCATATATTTTCTCTGCTGCGGTACTGTGCGGAGATCCGTACACAAATACACTCAGAGCTCAGGCTGAGCTCCGCGGTGTCTCGCAGACCCCACGCAGCAACCAGGAAACAACACCAGTAATCCAGCTCACATGCTCCTCGAGCCTCAAAGGGCAGAGCAGCGAGCCCCGCAACATCCCGCCAACACGGCATCCAGACCCCACGCAGCATTCTCATCTGTTTGTCATTACTGGTGTCATTTTCTGGTTGCTATCAAACGCCATTGTAAAACATAAACACTGATGTTCAGCTGTAACGGTGGTGGACTCATCAAACCAGAGTGGGCGAGCTGACCAATCAAAGCACAGTGGGCTCATAGGGAGGGGGGGCAGGAGCTCCAACAAGGCGTGTAGGACAGAGAGTGAATACACATACTATACAGAGATGCTGTATGAGAAAACCAATGTGAGTTTGGAACATTGAACAATGTAAATCTATTCCAGTAGACCTCAACAATTGGATTATGATCAGTAGAAATGGCCATGTCATGGGACCTTTAAGATTGTCTGATCCTTGAGCTCTATGATCATTAATGTGGGCTCTAATCTGAGGTGCATTAATTTGCGGTTTCTGAGGCTGGTAACTCTGATGTATTTTTCCTCTGCAGCAGAGGTAACTCTTGCTCTTCCTTTCTCGGGAGGGTCCTCATTAGAGCCAGTCTCATCATAGCATTCGATGGTTTTTGCGACTGCACTTGAGGATACATTCAAAGTTCTTGATATTTTCCGGATCGACTGACCTTCATTTCTTTTTTTTGTGACCAACTTTTTATTGTTTTTTTGCCCTCACAAAAGGGACTTATATACACTGATACAAATTATATAGACAAAAGAAAAAGAAAAGACAAAGAAAGAAAGAAAAAATATAGGGAATCCCTTTCCCATGCCACCCCGTCCATCCCCCTTCCCACCCATCTTGCTATTTCACAGAAAATCCTACCTGATTTTTGTTAGCAATCGTCTGGGTTCATCTATCTATTATATTATATATATTATTTATGTTATTGCAAAACAATTTATCCACATAAAAAACATTCATACCTTTTTTTTTCACATAATATTTCATCTGTTTAAACTGAATTGAGATTAACTCCTGATAATCTACAATTGCACCAAGGTGTGCGTATATGTTAGGGGTGCAACAACTAATCAACTTAATCGATTAAAATCGATTACCAAATTTGTTGCCAACTAATTCAGTCGTCGATTCGTTGGTGACGTCATCACGTGTGTTTTACGCGCCGTTAAGCTCCAACGTTATTGGTCTTTTTATCGGTACTGGAGACATTTAAAAAATATATGTCATGTATTGATGCTACAAAAACATTATATCGCAGTCTTAGTGTCGCCAACTCGTTTCTAATTATGCAAAAAGACAAATAAATGCGTCTATGATGTATTTTCGATCAGACGAGATCTCTCTCCCCGGTCTGTGTGCGAGGGGGCGGGGTAGTTTACACACACGCAGCTGCTACATGCAGCAACACACTGCGGAGATGGCGGAGAGAACGCGCTCCGAGGTGTGGTTAAACTTTACTCGATGTGGACAATGCTCGTTACCAAAAGTGCAATAAGAGATTAGCATGTAAGGGCGGTAACACGAGCAATTTGTCTATACATTTAGCAAAAGTGCTCCATATTCAGACGGAGAAATGCACCGGGTGTTCGACTGTCTTTCTAGCAGCTCTGTAGCCCCATCCACGAGTAACTTTTCCACGTCAGGTATTATGTATGCTAGAAGCAACACACGGAGTTAACTACATTATACAAACATGGGTTAATGATTAGAGGTAACAGTTATTTATTATTATTTATTTTGTTAAAGTTTCAGCTATTCTGTTAACAGTTCTGTCATCAGATTATTTAATACGATTTGTTAAAGCACTTGTTTCTTTTGATGTGAAATATTATTTATTTAATTGAAATAAAAAGCAATGTTAATTTTGTTCAAAATGTGTTTAGTTAATTTAATAACATATGTATTTTTGAATCAAGTATGCATCTTTATTGTCTTCATTGTTAGTTTCCACATGCCTAAATCAACCTCAAGCTAAATCTAAAAGTTGATGGCTAAATAAGAGCGTTTGAGAAATTCTGCAAGGCATAATAGTCCGAATAGTCAATTAATCGTTTCATTAATCGATAGATTCATCGATTATCAAATTACTTGTTTGTTGCAGCCCTAGTATGTACAATCATAATTTACATTAATGATATTACCAGATCAGCAGCTCTTTGAATAGCCTCTAATGTTTCCCCCTTAGCCGTATTAGCAGAAGCGATTGACAGCTCTGAAATTAGTAGGTCATGGAAGGATGATATCCATTGCTCGATAAATAAAGTATGTGGGGGTTTCCATTGTATTACAATTATTTTTTTTGGCTGCTGTTAGACCAGCGAAAAGCACCCCTTTCTGATGTTTCTGTAGGTTAAGAGAAGAATCATCATTCAACAATACAATATTTGGGAGACAGGGTATGTGAACTCCAATAATCTCAGATACAATGTCAATAACCTGTTTCCAGAACGTTCTTACTGCAGTACATTCATAAACCATGTGTACATATGTGCCAACAGTCTTTTGGTTACAGAGAAGGCATATGGGGCTTGGAATCATCCTTAATTGACAGCATTTTCTGGTTGACAGGTAATATCTGTGTATAATTTTATACTGTGAAAAATGGGTATGTTACTATGCCAATCTACAGACCAATTGCACCATTTCTCTACTGTACATGTTTCCACACTTTCACAGCTTGCCCAATAATTGGTCCAAATGTTTGCATACAGTCATATGGCGACATGGCAGAAAATAAGACATCACCAAGTTTAAGGGGATGGCCTTTATTTCTTAAAGTGATGATGGACGCCCGGACGTTTCTCTTTACTGGGTTGAGTCGTTCTTGCTATAATATGGATTACAACAGCAGTCAAATAGGGCTTTCCACTGTGCACTAACTCTACCTCTGCACAATACAACTGATGGTCTCAAACACATTAAGAAGGCAAGTAATTCCACACATTGACAAAAAACTTTCAATGAGAAAGTGTCCAAACTTTTGACTGGTACTGTATATAAAACACACACATTTTAATATTTAGCAGGTTCCCTCATCTATAATCATTTATACAAGCGCAACTTTGAACATGTACAGCAGTAAAATGCAACTTACAAAATAATCAAGAAACACAATAAATTGCACACTGACAGCGAACATTTTACTGCACCATCATTACTTTTACATAAGAATGTGCCGTAAAATGTTCTGTTAACCTCTTCTACACCGCACCCCCGATACCGGAGGGAAAAACGTGTCATCTGAGGAAACAGTGTCTGAGGGCATCTTAATATTGAATAAACTATGAATGTTTTATATCCATGCAACGGGAAGAAACTCATCTAACTGATCTTTTTTTTTTTTTAAACCCCACAATGAGCCTCTGAATTAGCAAAGAGCAAAACATGCTAACAGATTACTGCACAGAAACTCACTCATAAAACCCTTATTATTGATATTTTCTGCACATCCAACCCATCGATTCGCATCGTGAGAAGACACAGAATCGATGGGTATATACGTTATCACTCTATGATAAGAACTCGCGGAGATAATAACAAGAACAGACATCAAAACATGTGGCGCTAGGTAGCTAAAACCCGCAACATGGCCTACCTTGGTCGTTGTCTGGTCAAAACTGGTCTTCAATGGCATTAACGCTGCTGAAGTTAATCCATAGGTTAATCCAATGTGTCTGTGTCCCTTTGAAATGATTTCTGATAATCCATAAGAAATAAACCCTGTTTTTCCGTTACCAGATGTCAGAGCGAGAGATAGCTTCACTCTCATGCAAAACTACATGCGCAAAGCCCTCACCTTTTTGTGTTAACATTGGTGTCTATGTGAAAACTCCCCTTCGATTCTATTGGCTCTAACAGTCAGAAAGAGATATTAATCACCAAAATCGACCAATGGGTAACAGAGAAACGGTAAAAACGCTCATTTCCACCCAAATCACCCCAGAGGTGGAATTATGTGTGCTAAACCTCTCTAAAAAGGTCAAATGTCACTGGTTTTGCAACAATCTCGATACAGGGTTGTACTGTACTTATTATATGTTGTACTTTGGATTTCTAAAGCTTTTAGTCTACCTTACCATCATCCAAGAGTAGTTTTCACTATAAGTGAAAAATAATCTTTGGACGGACACTATAATTTACAGTTCCAACTCACAGGTTTATCATTACTTTGAGAAAAAAGATTATTAATTTAACCCTTTTAGAAGTGTAGTTATGGTCATTTGTTCTGGAAAAATTGTTTTTGAGCCTGAGACTTGAAAAACAGGCACAGGGCTTAACAGGTTAATATTTGCATACTTAAATAAGGTTTGAATGCAGGATTTTAATTTGTAACCGAGTACTTTCATTCTATACTGTAGGCGTAGTGTATCTGTGAACGATCCCGAATACAATTCATTGTTTACATTGCAGCTAGTGCTAAGCCAGAAGAAAAAACCCTTTTTCATTTTTAACTGTAAGTGGAAAGGGGCTGGGCTATATAAGGTGAATTGAGCCAAAAAAAATACACAATAGGTGGGACTAAGAAAGATAATGTGAAAAATATAAAAACAAAGGCATGACGTAGTGCTGCAAAATGTCTCCCATTGTAATGGCGATTAGATTTGTAAATGCTAACACTTAACAGTTTGTTTCCTGTTTCCTGTAGATGTCCAGCTGCTGGTGGTGGTTAAAGAAGAGCCTCTCCCTGGCCAGCAGGAGTGGAGCACCAGTCTAGACCAGGAGGACCCAATGCCCCCCCCACACATTAAGCAGGAACAGGAGGAACTCAGGATCAGTCAGGAGGGAGAGCAGCTTCAGGAGCTGGAGGAGGCTGATATCACCAAGTCCACTTTCACTCCTGACCCTGTGAAGAGTGAAGATGATAAAGAGAAACCTCAGTCCTCACAGCCTCATCAAAGACAAACTGAACACATGGAAACAGAAGCTGATGGAGATGACTGTCGAGGACCAGAACCAGCCAGGAACTCAGATCCAGAGAGCAGTTTACAACCAAAGACTGAGGACGACACTGAAGAGTCTTCTGAACCTGACACTGGAGACTCTTCTGAACCTGACACTGAAGACTCTTCTGAACCTGACACTGAAGACAGTGCTGATTGGAAAGACACCAGAGAACCTGCATCAGGCTCAAACTCACTGAAAAATAGAAATGAATCTGTCAGTGATCCACAACGTAGTGCTGAAAATAAACCATTCAGCTGCTCAGTCTGTAAGAAAGGTTTTTCCAATAGGGGAAATTTAAAGGCACACATGAGAATCCACACAGGAGAGAACATCTTTAGCTGCTCAGTCTGTACCAAATCTTTTACACATAATGGAACTTTAAAGGAACACATGAGAATCCACACAGGAGAGAAACCCTTTAGCTGCTCAGTTTGTACCAAACCTTTTACACATAATGGAAGTTTAAAGGAACACATGAGAATCCACACAGGAGAGAAACCCTTTAGCTGCTCAGTTTGTACCACATGTTTTGTGCATAGAGGAAGTTTAAAGGAACACATGGGAGTCCACACAGGAGAGAAACCATTCAGCTGCTCAGTCTGTAACAAATCTTTTGTGCATAGAGGGAGTTTAAAGGAACACATGAGAGTCCACACAGGAGAGAAACCATTCAGCTGCTCAGTCTGTAAGAAATATTTTGCAAGGAAAAGATGTGTAAAACGACACATGAGAGTCCACACAGGAGAGGAAAAATAGAGCTGCAATGTTTGTGACAAAATATTTAAATGTCGTAATCGTTTCAAAAGACACAAGTGTGTTGGTCGTCAGATGCTTCTGTAACTGTAAGGGAATACATTTGTCTAGTTTGTATCCTGATGACCTAATGCTGTTACATGTAATACGTTACTCCCTAAGCCTGATTTCACCCACCTGCAAACAATTTGCTAATAATCACACATGTTCATTTCTTTGACACCTTGACTCGACTATTTCTTGTTTAATAATCGTTACATCTCCTCAGGACCAAGTTCCCGTGTCCTGCCTTTCACCTGCTGATCATCGAAAAAATGTGTTTTTGGGTTGTGTGCTCTCTGCAGGACGGTGTCTGTACTCAAAGATTGTTTATGAAATGAGAGCTTCACTCTGTTTTTGTTGTCTAAACAACGCCAACAGAGCAATACGTCTTCTTTCCAGCAGATGGCATAAATGTTACATCATCCAGTTCAACTGTCATCCACATATTAATGATTCAAAACAGCAATGTGTAAGATATGGCTAGTAATTGACTATTTCAACAGAATGTGAAGAGGTTACAGTCTTGAGCACATGTCCAATATGTTTATGTTTTTTTTGGTTAAATCTACTGAAATGAGCATTCAATGACTAAATTATTCTTAATTACTCTCATTACATAATGGGTTTGCATTGCAATATTAGAATGCATTAAACCCAACTTTATTTCTTCCAAGTTGCGGGTGTTCATTGTTTAGAAGTCCGCTGTGTTTCATCCAAGCTTCCACTTCGTGCTCCGATAATGCTGAAAGTATCTGTCGTATGCTTTACCTGCTCCAGTAACAAAAGTGTAATTCACTGGACAGAGACGAGAGATAGTGGATGGATCCCGAAAATAACCAGAAGATAGTCCGTTTAGAGCCTTTAGGTTCTGAAAATGATCAGGGACAGAGCTAGAAAGAAACTCCAAAAACCTGAATAGAGCTAGAAGATAGCCAAGAAAGACCCAGTAGAAAGACAGGAGTGAGCCAAAAGAGTTTGTATTTTTTAATATTCAAGCTCTTCTCTTAAGATATTAGAACTTCCTATCTCAACATGTATCCTTTTATTCCAATGAAAAAAAAACTTACATTTTTGCTGCCAATTGTTGAGATTGTTTCACAGCTTTTTCTTAAATATTTAGACTTGTTTCTTTACATATAGATTACATAGGATGAACAGCACGATCCACTTCTGCCCACATGGGCTCAAAATGCATGCAAACATCTCGCTGTATCTATACTGTTGCAGTTGTATTGTTCTGGATTCATAGTGAAGTGTATTAGATGTTCTGCACTTTTATTGTTATGTATTAAATATAAAGTGAAATATCCATAAGGTCAGAAAAGAAAAGAGACTCACTTAAGGAAAAAGGTTCTGAACCAGTGAGAGTTCTTCATTTGCACATAAACATGGTCAAATATTTAAAGGGGACATATCATGCTATATTTGAACATTATATTGTAGGGCCATACCTATATAAAATATATAATTATAGGGTTTTTTTCAAAATACCAAACAGATCCTGCATTTTAGCCATGCCTAATTTAGCTGTATTTGCTCTTTCCAGCGCTGTTTTTGCAGGGGGCTGATTCTGTGAGCTGCAGCTGACCACGCCCCCCCGAAGGAGAGGGGAGCGTGCTTTCAGATCAGCTGCTGGGCTTTCAGAAGAGGGGGAGAAAAAGAGATCTCCGTCCTCCGTGTTTTATTCTTATAGAAGTAAGAAGAGAAGTAATGGGGCAGAAACCCTCCTTTTTACTCAGCGGTCCAGACATAGACGTCAAACGGCGACACATATTCAGTTGCCAGTTACTTTGGCATTAGGGCAGGGATATCTAGATACTTTCCAAGGTTTGACATAATGAATTGTGCTACTTTTAAAGCAAGCAACAATGTTTTCAAATCTGTAATCAAAAAGCTATCAAAGCAGTTCCTGCCGTTGCCACGTTAGTCCAAACAGTAACAACGGACTATTTTTCTTAGCGGATGCATGTCAATTTAAATCAATACAACTATTTTTTAAATCAATAAAAAAAAAATCTAAATCCATAAAAGCATTTCAATTAATATTGGGAGTCATATCGTTACTTTGTTGCGAATGTGGTCATGTAATATAGTGGCGAAGTCACGCCCATCTACTTCCTGTCCATGGGACCATATTTCGGAAAAATAATGTATTGAAGTCGATGGGGAGAGAAAGATTATCTTTCGATCCCGTTTGAATTGTGCCACAAATTACACATATGATGTTTGTCAATCTTAAAAAATAATTTCCATGTCAAAAAAGTCACAGTTCGTCTTAAAACTGTTGAAATATAAGACTATGAAAAATACGCAACTAGAAAGACTACAAATCCCAGAGTCGCGTAAGTGAATTTAGCTAGCTGACATTAACATTACACATTACACTCGTGTTACTCACTGAAACCTTGTAAAGCCGGTCCCACATGCTGGAACCGACTAACTCCCCTTTTGTGTATGTACAGTTCTCAACATGGCCAGACTTGTAGTGATTTTCACCTCTTTTCGCTTCATTCTGAAAGAAAGAGGTGAAATGTGCTAACGTGACGGCCATCTTGGTGTTGGTGACCTATGCAAGACCAGAGTTGTAGTTCATTGAGCGCTTCACACAACAAAATGTGTTACTTCACAGTTTTACGGCACATTTTTATTTTTTTGACAAATTGACAAACATCATATGTGTAATTCGTTCCACAATTCAAACGGGATCAAAAGATAATCTTTCTCTCTCCATTGACTTTAATACATACTTTTTCCGAAATAAGGTCCCATGGAGGTCCCCCGGAAGGGGAGGGACTTTGCCACTCTATAAGCGGGATAATAACACCTTCATGCCGATCTAGATCCCTCCGCTTCAAGTCGGGCTCCTGATCAGCCTGTCGGTGTTATTTTCCCCATAATAGCGTCACTGCACATTATCCCTTACATATGATTATATAGAGTCATTATTCATTTGTTTTAAAGCAGGAGGCGCAAACTCTTGCCTCGGGGAGGGAGAAAAAGAGCCACAGTGGAGAATAAACAGAAGGGCAACCATGGCAACCATGAGCAGGAAGTCTTCTTCGCTTCTTTTGTGGCAGACTACAGCGCCACTTACAGGCCTGGCATATGTACTACAGCGTCTCCAGTACTTTCGAGCGGCAATGGCCGGCCGTGGCCCAACCTCTCATTCCCCTGATAGGTGAAGAATTGACCACTAAGTGGAGCACCCCTTTTGTGACATAGAAAATAATTCAAATCTGGATCAGTCTGTATCAGATCCGTTACAGCCCCATTTTTAAGAGATTTGGGTATAGAGGAAAAGAGAGAGGGTTGTATTTTCTGACACTTGGTGAGTTCCCTGACACACCGGGGAGACATATTCATGTATAAAAAGACGTACAAGAGTGCATTTTGCATGATAGGTCCCCTTTAAAGTTGTGACCAGATGGTGTCGCCCTAATCCGTGTATCCACGGTCCATTTGTTTTTATTTATTACACAAGTAAGTGGAAGAGCGTCTGAGAGATCTTTTCGTTTTTGTTTTTTACCTTACTAAATGGTCGGTCTTATGCATAGCCGCGGGAAGTCATTTTGCTCAGGGA
Organism: Pseudochaenichthys georgianus; assembly: GCF_902827115.2. Classification (NCBI taxonomy): domain Eukaryota; kingdom Metazoa; phylum Chordata; class Actinopteri; order Perciformes; family Channichthyidae; genus Pseudochaenichthys; species Pseudochaenichthys georgianus. Next base: position 38,465,869 of record NC_047519.1, read on the forward strand.
GTGCTGCCAAAAGTGGGGAGGGAGCCGCTTAAAAAAAAAAAAAGGCGGTGCCAGGCCCGGCTGTCAGCAATACGAGCCGCATAAATTATTTGTCAAAGGTGAGACACGACAGGGAAAAACATCGTTTTTCATGCACTGGTCAATTTTGAGATGTTGTGCTATTTTGATTCCATAACATGTTTTCTTTCAGGCTTTTGGATGGAAAACGTAAGTGTTCATTTTACTATAGTTTGTCTATTTGCATCTGTATATTTTTCCTAAATTCACCAAAAGTTAGCATTCTAACGTAACATGAAGTACCGCGACCGCTGTTTGCACAATGTCATCGTTGGAAAAGCTCCGTCTCTCCTGCACAATCTAATCGGATCCAAATATGGTCATTTCCTTTGTATCAGCAAACAATCGTAAAAGCACAAAAGGGTCTTAAACCAAGAAACGAAATTTCATTGGCTGGTGTCAATTTCTGACAACGTGATTCGTTTAGATGCGTCACGTGGTGTGCTAAGACACGTCCTGATTAGCTTTCCGCTAGAAATTTAAATCTCAAAATGTCAAAAGAACGGCGAAAAAACTTTCACAGAGAAGACGACAACAATTGTCACTTGCACGAAGCAAGGTTATAGAAAAAACAAATGACCCCGAACATGAAATACCTTCACGGAGTGCGTCGAGGCGCAAGCTGTCTTCCAAAGAACAGGAGGGTTTAGCTTGCGCCTCACTGCAATCTTTAAAGGTCATTTTCTCAAAATGAGTTTTTTCCGTCCGCAAATTTCCACTTCAGTTGCACTTACATACACCAAACCTTCCAGTTATATTCCTAACAATATTATGAAGGCTTTTACAGAAGGGTTTGTTCATATATCATTCATAGCCTGAATTATATAAGGTTTTATACCTAGAAACATGGCGAAAATTGATATTTTAGGGCTGTTGACAGTATTTTCTGATTTATGGAGTGATAAAAAGAGATATCCAAAATCCCTTCTGTAAAAGCCTTAGATGCTAATATGACTACAAAATGAAATGAGAATTTTTAACCTGGCTTTATCCAAAGTTCAGATTTCGGTTCCTGAAATGTATTAAAATATGCGCAAATGTAATGAGATAATGGTATAATTTGCATATTCAGAAAACTTGTAATATAAGAAACAATTGCCTTATTGTAGGTAATTAACTGGAGAAATTACCCTATTCACCTGGGGTGTCTCGCCTTAACTAGGCTTAATAAACTATTATAGACCTACATCACTTAGCAACAGCTGCACATGCCCACATGCTAACTATGGGTCTTACAAACCTACATAACATTACAAATAGTCAGAAAATATTATTTGCAATATTAATAAAACTATGAATTCAATTTGAACTGATTTACAAGGCAACACACTGCACAGCGGCAGCAGCATTAAAGGAAAAATATCGTCTTACCTTGTGTTGGGGCTTCACAAAACTCCAAATGTAGCCTGGGGTGGCACTAATGAAGACATTACATTTTTTACATTACATTGCATTTAGCTGACGCTTTTATCCAAAGCGACTTACAATAAGTACATTCGACCAGGAAGACACAACCTTGAGGAAAACAGAATCATATAAGTACATCAGGTTTCATAGAGCCAATCAGTTCAAGTGCTACTCAACTGGCTTTAGATAAGCCAGTCCTTTATTAGTATATAAGTGCTCTGTTAGCAGTTCTTTGTTAGTCATTCTATCGCTCTAAGTGGAGTCAAAAGAGATGAGTTTTCAGTCTGCGCCGGAAGGTGTGTAAGCTTTCTGCCGTCCTGATGTCAATGGGGAGCTCATTCCACCATTTAGGAGTCAGGATAGCAAACCCACGTGTTTTTGCTGATGGGAACTTGGGTCCCCCTCGCAGTGAGGGTGCAGCGAGTCGTTTGGCTGATGCAGAGCGAAGTGCACGCGCTGGGGTGTATGGTTTAACCATGTCCTGGATGTAGGAAGGGCCAGATCCATTTGCAGCATGGTACGCAAGTACCAGTGTCTTGAAGTGAATTCTAGCAGTTACTGGAAGCCAGTGGAGGGAGCGGAGGAGCGGAGTGGTGTGGGAACATTTAGGAAGGTTGAAGACCAGACGAGCCGCTGCATTCTGGATGAGCTGCAGAGGTCGGATGGCACATGCAGGTAGACGAGCCAGGAGGGAGTTGCAGTAGTCTAGGCGTGAGATGACGAGAGCCTGGACCAGAACCTGCGTCGCTTTCTGGGTCAGCTGGGGACGTATCTTCCTGATGTTGAAAAGCGTGTATCTGCAGCAGCGGGTTGTAGCAGCGATATTTGCAGTGAAGGACAGGTTGTTATCCAGGATCACACCCAGATTCCTTGCAGTCTGGGTCGGGGAGACAGCAGAGGTGCCGATGTTGATGGTCAGGTCAAGAGTGGGACAATCTTTTCCCGGAAGGAAAAGCACTTCAGTTTTGTCAAGGTTGAGCTTGAGATGATGAGCGGACATCCACTGAGAGATGTCAGCTAAACAAGAAGAGATGCGTGCGACCACCTGGGTCTCTGAGCGGGGAAAGGACAGAATTAGTTGGGTGTCGTCAGCGTAGCAGTGGTATGAAAAACCATGCGGGCTAATGACAGATCCGAGCGAGTTTGTGTACAGGGAGAAGAGGAGGGGACCAAGAACAGAGCCCTGAGGGACCCCTGTAGTTAATTGACAAGGGTCGGACTCGGACCCTCTCCAAGTTACCCTGTAGGTGTGGTCTTTGAGGTATGAGGTGAGGAGGGAAAGTGCAGAGCCTGAAACTCCAAGTTCTTGGAGAGTGCGAAGGAGGATCTGATGGTTCACCGTGTCGAATGCAGCAGACAGGTCCAACAGGATGATGACAGAGGAGAGGGAGGCTGCTTTAGCAGTGTGCAGTGACAGCAATGAGGGCAGTTTCTGTGGAGTGACCTGCCTTGAAACCAGACTGGTGCGGATCCAGAAGGTTGTTCTGATGGAGATAACAGGAGAGTTGTTTAAAGACAGCGTGTTCAAGTGTTTTAGACAGGAACGGGAGGAGAGAGACAGGCCTGTAGTTTATAACATCAGACGGGTTGAGAGTGGGTTTCTTCAGGAGAGGGTTTACTCTTGCCTCCTTGAGACTGTTTGGAAAGTGACCAGAAGTTAGAGAAGTGTTGATGAAATGGGTGAGAAACGGTAGAATATCAGGAGCGATAGTCTGAAGGAGGTTTGAAGGGATAGGGTCCAGAGGACAAGTGGTGGGGCGGGCAGAGGTAATGAGGGTAAGAACCTCACTTGGCGAGAGAGGGGAACAAGTAGTTAGTGTGCCGGTTGACCGTCGGTCAGGTGATCCAGCGGTGAGTAGAGGTGAGTCAGAAAAAGACGAGCGAATATCGTCAACCTTTTTTTCAAAGTAGTTAACAAAGTCGCTTGACAGAAGGGAGGAGGGGGGAGGGGCTTTGGGAGGGTCCAAGAGGGTGGAGAAGATGGAAAATAGTTTTTTAGGATTGGAATAGGAAGATTAGATCTTGTCTTGAAAGAAAGTGCTTTTTTCCTGAGAGATGGAAGCAGAGAAAGAGGAGAGGAGAGCCTGATAGGTTAGGAGGTCGTCGCAATGTTTGGATTTCCACCGTTTCCGCTCTGCTGCCCGAAGGACGGTTCTATTAGCACGCAGTGCGTCATTTAGCCAGGGAGCAGGAGGGGACTGACGAGTCTGCCGAGATGTGAGAGGACAGAGAGAGTCCAGAGAGGATGAGAGAGTAGAGAGGAGAGTTTCTGCAGCAGTGTTTGGAGGCAGGAGTTGGAAGGAGTCAGAGGAAGGGAGGTCTGAGAGCACCGAGGAGGCAAAGGTAGAGGGGGAGAGGGAACGGAGGTTACGGCGGACAAGTGCAGGATGTGAAGAGATTAGTTTGTTATGTTTGGAAAGGGGTAGAGAGAATTAAATGAAGAAGTGATCGGAGGTGTGGAGCGGGTTTACAGAGACCCTCATTAGAGCAGATACATCCACATTGTCCAAAATGTTACTATGGACATGCATTAAAGTCAGATGTGTCAGTCTCTTCTGTGTCATATTACTCTAGTTGTAGAGGTGGTGGGCTGAGAAGTAGCTGGTGGTCCACTCTTTTTATTGGGTTGTTTGTTGGAGAAAAAAATCCAAAATCCTTTTTTGCGCCATTCTAGAAAGTTGTCACTCTGCAGTGTGTGTGTCGCGTCAATTACGTCACTCTCCCAAGACCTACGACCTAGATGACTCGGATTTTATTTGGAAAATAAATTCAAGCCACCTAATATATACAAATATATACTATGACTATGATATGCTACTGTATCCAGGTAATTGTGTTTTAAGTAAAATCATAACTATTTTATGTAGTTTCATCATTTTTATTTAGGTGGTAACTCAGTTACTCACCCCCAGCACCCCTACTTCCCGCGGCTATGGTCTCATGGCCATTGGAGCGAAACTCGCAAAAGTGATTTCAAAACAAAAGCACTCGTTTGCTTGGAACGGTGATATTATATACAAGGGGAAACAAGGTGAATATAGCAATCACAACGAAAACGGCCAAAGCACATATTGAGCCCAGAAAATGAATGTTATTATAGCTTTTAGTTACTAGTTAGATATAGATTATTAGATCATTCAAAACATAAATCAATTATTAAATACACATTGACAGATATTTATAGTTTAAGATATCCAGCAGCAGGACATCAAGTTATTCAAGTTAGCTCTATATTTTCTAACTGTGATAAAACACATCAATAATCATTATAATAACACAATGCAATTCTGAAAAGAGCCATTATGCATAAAGAGTACTTTTACTGTTGGTACTTTAAGTATAGTTTGATACCAATGCTTTTGTACTTTTAACAGAGTATTTTTACCCTGTAGTATTTCTACTTTTACTTTAGTAGAATATCTGAGTACTTCTTACACCACTGCTACCATGAATGTGGAGCTGTGTGCTACAAAAGCCTTAAATGTAGAGCAGGTTGTAAGCGAGGCTCCATTTGTAAATGAGGAAACAGTTCAGTGTCAGCGCTGCTCCTCCTCCTGGAATGAGTCAGAGTTTGATAAGCCCTCCCTCTTCCTCCTGCTCTCAGACACAGCCAGCTGCACTGTATTTCCTGGCTCCTCCCATTTAGATCCACACTGAGGAGGATGGGTGTAACCAACATATGGGTAAAGTAAGAGTTGCACACACACATCCTGTTCAGATCACAGCTCACATAGTTTCAGCTCTCAGGAAGTGAAACTCAGACACTCGCTGCCACTGAGAGGTGAAATGGCGCAGAAAGGAGTTCAGCTGGACCGGGAAACCTTCTCTTGTTCGATCTGTCTGGATCTACTGAAGGATCCGGTGGCGACTCCCTGTGGACACAGCTACTGCATGAAGTGTATTGAAGGCTTCTAGGATGGAGAGGATGAGAAGAAGATCCACAGCTGCCCTCAGTGCAGGCAGAGCTTCACACCGAGGCCTGTCCTGCTGAAAAACACCATGTTAGCAGCTTTAGTGGAGGAGCTGAAGAAGACTGGACTCCAAGCTGCTCCTGCTGATCTCTGCTATGCTGGAGCTGAATATGTGGCCTGTGATGTCTGCACTGGGAGAAAACTGAGAGCCTGTAAGTCCTGCCTCGTGTGTCTGGCCTCTTATTGTGACAAACACCTCCAGGGTCATTATGACGTAGCTCCATTAAAGAATCATAAGCTGGTGGAGCCCTCCAAGAAGCTCCAGGAGAACATCTGCTCTCGCCATGATGAGGTTATGAAGATGTTCTGCCGCACTGATCAGCAGTGTATCTGTTATCTCTGCTCTGTGGACGAACACAAAGGCCACGACACGGTGTCAGCTGCAGCAGAGAGGACTGAGAGGCAGAGAGAGCTAGAGGGGAGTCGACAAAACATCCAGCAGAGAATCCAGGACAGAGAGAAGGAGGTGAAGCGGCTTCAGCAGGAGGTGGAGGCTGTCAATCGCTCTGCTGTTAAAGCAGTGGAGGACAGTGAGAAGACGTTCACTGAGCTGATCCGTCTCATGGAGAAAAGAAGCTCTGATGTGAAACAGCAGGTCAGATCCCAGCAGAAGAGAGAAGTGAGTCGAGTCAAAGAGCTTCAGGAGAAGCTGAAGCAGGAGATGGCAGAGCTGAAGAGGAGAGACGCTGATCTGAAGCTGCTATCTCACACAGAGGATCACAACCAGTTTCTGCACAGCTACCCCTCACTGTCAGCCCTCAGTGAAGCTACACACTCCTCCAGCATCAACATCCGTCCTCTGAGCTACTTGGAGGACGTGACGGCGGCCCTGTCAGCAGTCAGAGACAAACTACAGGACGTCCTGAGAGAGGAATGGACAAACGTCTCACCGACTGAAGTCGATGTTCTACTGTCAGCAGCAGAGCCCACCACCAGAGCTAGGTTCTTAACATATTCACAGGAGATCACACTGGATCCAAACACAGCAAACACACAGCTGTTATTATCTGAGGGGTGCAGAAAAGCAGCATACATGGGACAACTACAGTCTTATTCTAGTCACCCAGACAGATTCACTGATTATCCTCAGGTCCTGAGTAGAGAGAGTCTGACTGGACGTTGTTACTGGGAGGTGGAGTGGAGAGAGGCAGCAGTTCATGTAGCAGTCACATACAAGAATATCATCAGAGCAGGGAAGGAATGTTTCTTTGGGCTCAATGACAAATATTGGGTGTTAGAGTGTTACCAAAACAGTTATACATTTCGTTACAACAATATCAACACTCCCGTCTCAGGTCCTCTGTCCTCCAGAGTAGGAGTGTACCTGGATCACAGAGCAGGTATTCTGTCCTTCTACAGCATCTCTGAAACCATGACTCTCCTCCACAGAGTCCAGACCACATTCACTCGGCCGCTACATGCTGGAGTTTGGCTTTATGGTTATGAAACCACAGCTGAGTTTTGTAAACTGAAATAGCCTGAAGTCATTTGAGGAACTCTTCTACTTCTTAAACTCATTAGGCGCATTCACACTGCCGTACTTTTCCCACAAAGGTTCATGCGAACTTAGTTCATGATCGCGTTCACACCAAAAAGAGCCGGTACTAAAATTAGTTCATGCGAACCTTTATACCCCCTCGAAAGTCCCTGCTAGAGAGCGGGGACTTTCGAGCGGCTCTTTTGTGAGAAAAGAGCTATATTTCTGATTGGCTGGGCGGATTGCAAACCACGCCCCGTAAAACTCCCAAAAGGTTTTGTGAAGCCGCCATTTCATTATCCTCGCATTAGCATTATTAGCATTAGCATTAGCCCAGCGCAGAAATGCAGAGAGACTAACTTATGGCAACACAAAATAAAACATGGGAGCGGTGGAGATGAGGAGGTGTCAGCGCTCTGGCGATTTACTCAGAAGGCCAGTCCCCAACTCCGGCGACTTCCGGCCGGGGACTTTGGGTGGCAGTATACGCCGTGAAGTGGTTTGCGGCCTGCCAGTAAACCCAAAGCAGAAGAAGAAGAAATGACGTCAGCGGCTTCATTTGCCTAATCCACCCCTAGGGACTTTTTCCGGTGTGAACGCGATCTGTACTTAGTTCATGCGAACTAAGAGTTCGCATGAACTAAGTTCGCATGAACCTTTGTGGGAAAAGTACCGCAGTGTGAATGCGCCTATTGTGTCCATCATTGTTGCTGAGAGCTGATAACTAAACTGATAAAGCTTTAACATCTTCTCATGAGTTGTTCTGTAGATGTTGTAGTTTCTTTAGGCGGCGCTCCTTCCTGTGTCTGTTTAGCCATGGAGGCTGTCACTGCTCAGGAGGATTTCTGTTAACCTCAACTGATATTTCTCTGCATGAAAATGTAAACTTTGCTCTAAATATTTGTTCAATATCGATATTGATGTATTTGTATGTTGTTGTTTCTCTTGTAAAGCTTGAGTCTTTAGAGAGAAAGCACCAGAGCTTCTTTCAATGTAGATAATGTATTCTAAAGGTCTTTTATTTTTGACTAAGTCTCAATGTGTTGAATGCATAAATGAAAGTTTGAAGAAGGAAAGAAAACACATTAAAAGAAAAGTCAAAAAACAGGTTGAGTTTGTAATAAATTCTATTTTCAAGATGTGACGAGTGCCACATTTACATGTCTGTAAAAAATATAAAATGTTGGGGTTTTTCTTGTTAATAAAAGAGCTAAGAGGACAAAAGTGAAAATCTCAGTTTTTGTTAAAATGAATGAACTCCTCTCCAGTGAAGCTGCACTAAGTTGAGTTGAATTTTAAATATATGTAGTTCTTGTTTTACTGCTACGTCCCCCTATGTCCCTCTAGGACAAAAATGGAGACAGTTACACACAACAACAAATAACATTGAGAGCAGTGACGTGCGGTGAGGTTCATGGCTGGTGAGGCACTGACTCTTTCAGAGTCAGATTTACAAATATTATATTCTGACCTTAATCGAAATATTCTGTTATTTTCAAAAGCTTTTTTGGTCTGATGTTTCGATTCATTATAAACAGACCGTTCAACAAAAGGATACCCACAATCTAAATATTGCATTGTTCTTTCTTAGTAAGATCCCATTTTCATTACAATTGTGGTCTTACTTGAAGATGAAGTCCTTGCTATCCTTCTGGACAACAATCTCTATTACTTTTTTGTAAAAGTCCTCCTTATCTTCCTCTAGTTTCAAAAGTCTAGTTTGTTGTTTGCGTCTACCGTCTCTGCATAGAATAACAGTAGCAACAAGGACCTGTGGGCTCACGTGCGCCCCCTTCAGTGCGGCAAAGGTTATGGCTGCCTCCCCTGGTGCTTTTTTCATTGCCGTTGTACGATGAGACCAGCGAGCCTAAATATCATATATACGTGAAATAAGTTATTTAGAGACTATGGATGGCGAGGATAAATGTAATAAAGGGATCTACAAACATTACATTGGTGACCTATAGTGAGATGGTAACAGGCATGCGCTTAGTGCCCGCTTTCCAGACAGTTTCTGTGGGGTGACGCATTCTGAGGTGAGGCAGAGCTCATCTGTGCCTCACCTTACCCCACAGTTAACTGGCTGGAGCGCACTCACAAAATAAGTGCCCGCGCTAAATTAGTGCCCGCGCTCCAGCAAGTTACTGTGGGTTTATGGCCCAATCCCAAACCACTCCCTCGACCCTACCCCTCCGTGTTGGAGTGAACTCCGTCTGGAGCCACACTCGCAGCTCAACGAGGCTCCCTCCTGTCAGATGGAGGGAGTAAATACAGCAGCAAGCTTTGGGACGGCCTCCCCCTTTCTCCGGCAGAAACAGGAAATGCCGTAACTGTATGTAACAACGGTTTCAAATCAGCATCTCTTAGACAAAAAGTTTAAATGAATAACTCAAATAAAACTCCAAACATCTTTCATTGAGTTTCAAAGCTCTTTTAGTTTTAAACCTGATGTTTATAAGCTTCTTAGTTTTTGCAACGGTCTGTAAATATACACAACTTTATAATAAAATGCACACATTTACCTTTTTCTAGACTAAACACAGGTTTGATCCTAAGTTAAAAACATATGAGGTTGTTAACATCGCAATTTATCAGTGGATGTTTGCTGGAACTACTTGTAAACAGCGTGTTTCATGACGGACACACACAGCGTGACTCCGGTCAGAGACCGGTCTCAAGTCAGCACCACTGCAGACTCGGGCTGCAGTCGGATAGTTTAAAAATCAGCTCCTAAGTTCTAACCCTATCGTCTATTCCTTGACCTCTGAGTGAAACGTCACGGGGTTAAGGGATAGTGGATAGGAGAATGCAAAAGGACTTAGGAGAAGAGACTGTGGTACTTTAGAGAATCCGAATGCACTTTCACTATCCGACGTGTTTATGATGCGCCAGCGGACGTCATTGTGTGCGTCTGCTGCTGTGGGGAAACCATGGAAACCACAGTTTTCTATACAGCGGACTACAACATGGATGTTTAATAAGAACGAGGGACTGCTGTGAACTCATCTAGAGACTCTGCACCGTGCTTTGATGCTGCTGCTTTGCTTTATGAACGTGGACAACAGAGAAACAGATTCTTCATGACCAAAGTTGGAACTGAAATAAAAAAGGAAAGTGAAACTTATGCTCGTCTCCCTCTCCCTCCGGTCCACATTAATACAAATGATCCCAATACGTATGATTGTATGAACTAAAGATCTTAAAATCAATACAGATGTATTTATTATAAACGTTAGTCCTTAACATCTATCACTGTGTATATCACCATTCAAACATCTTTTAAAAGTTGAACAAACCCCACACAGCTCAGTAAAGACTGAAATGTTGACTTTATTTGATCATTTCAGTGAAAACTAACGTTCATATTTCTCTCTTTGATTATAATACTGATGAACGTTCAAAACAAAGCACTTTGGCAACTTACCACCTACGTTATAAAATGCTTAATAAGCACCGTAACTTTCATGATATAATTTCTCGGTCATAATCGGTTGTTTCCGTGAACGGCCGACTGTTGAGTGACGGCAAATGCTGCGGCTGCAATGCATTGTGGGGCAGCATTTTCGCTTCTCCTGTCGGTTAGGGAGGTCCAGTGGTTCCTAAGCTAAAGGAGGTTATAAAGGAAGTTTGAAACCTCCTTTCCTATCATTCTAGAGAATTCTAGAGAATTCGAACGGCACTTATCATGGCTGCCACTGAGGGACTTCCGGGTCATTTCACTCCTTTAGGAAGGTTCCTAAGCTAAATGGACTATTCGACTTCAGCCCTCGTCCCTGCCTCACTTCTCATCGCTACCCGTAGTTGTAGCGGAGCTCGGCAAATTTGCTGATTTTGACTATAAAAAGCGATTGTAATCATACATAAATACAACACAGATCAGTGGAGATATTTTATTATTATTACTATTTAGTTTTTCTTTTAGTTGTTTTTCCGTTACATTGTAATATGACCAGTCTGGTGTTGCTCTGCCTCCCCTGACTGCACGTCGCTGATTGAGAGAGTCGGGGGGAAAGTGAACACAAGTGCATTTATTTATACCAAAGAATGGAGAGGAAGAAGCGTGAAGAGGGTTAGGAACATGTGAGATCTGAACTAAAGTGATGTTTTTTTTTATGTTTCAAGAATTAAGTCAGAATATTGAGAAACAAGTCAGAATATTTTAATAAATATTTTTCTTAAGAACATTTTTTTTCTGAAATCTCAGAATAAATATATTTGATTTCTTTTCTTTTTTTATGAAATTACAGAAATCTGAGATTAAAGTCAGAAAAAAATCACTTTGGTCAGACCTCAACATTTTCTTTACTATTGAAAGTCAGAATTCTGATGAAATTAAACTTTTTTTTCAGATTTTCTATTTATTTTTTAAGAAAATCTCAGAAATCTGACTTATATATATTTATAAAATATATTTTATTTATTTTCATGAAAACATTAAGAATCAGTCTTCATAGATCTGAGATTTAAGTAAGAATTTTGATTTATTACTCAAAAGAAATAATCACTTTTGGTCAGATCCAAAAGATAGGACATGTGGTCCTCATCCTCTTCTGTATTTCAGAATTCTGAGATTTTCATTAAAATGAATAAAAAAGAAAAAATATATATATATATTTTATTTTTTTACATATATATATATATATATAATCATAGATCTGAGAGTAAAGTCAGAATACAGAAAAGTTTCCTCTGAATAAAAGATAAAAATCATTTTTGGTCGAATTTAAAAAAAAATGTTCACATGTGACCCTAATCCTCTTTTGGACCCTCTTTTTTCCCCACGCTCTCTTAGGCCCTGTTTACACGGAGACGAAACGGAGACAAAACGAAAACGAACCGTAGTCGTTTGCAAAAAAATCTTCCGCCCACACGGAGACGGCTCAAGAAACGTGTCCGTCCACACGAGACTGCTCGACCCGCAGGAAACACTGTAGTACATATGTGACCCGCTCTATCGAAATCAGTCGGAAGTCGCAACGGCTCATTTAAAAATAAATGTGGATTTGCGTAAAAAACTATTTTTTCGGGGTTTGGGGTTTGATTTTAAATAAACAAAGTCTTGGCTTTCAGAATATGAAACTTTTATTTCCAAAATCACACATAAATACATTTTTGAAGCTTGTAAAGGGAAGATGACAGGCACCTCTCATGCGCAATCTGCTCTTCCGCAGCGCCGCCCCCCCCTCTCTCCGGCTAACATTATGAATGTACGCGTATAGTAATTATAAATAACACGGCAGGGTCCGTTACAGTTTGTTTTCATCTGATTTCAATTAAACAAAGTCTTGGCTTTCAGAATATTAAACTTGTTTCGGCAAATTCAGATGATAAATACAATTTTGAAGCTTGTAACGGCATAATTACAAGCGGAGAACGGAATAACTTAACGTCACAGTAGGCATACGGTGTTTCTCGTGAGGGTTTTCTCCGGGAAACAAACACAATACACACAAACGCAAAATTACACAAACACACACACACACACACGTATACACACACACACACACACACACACACACACACACACACACACACACACACACACACACACACACACACACACTCGCGAGCTTCCCCCAGACCAGTAATCCAAACGAAAATATCTTCCCTCTGTAGTATTTTGATAATTTGCTAATAATCAATCAGATTGATGGATTCCAGAGAAGAGAAAACTTTTTCTCAAAATGATGACTCGGTGACAGTCGTTATATAATGTGACATATTTCGCTTAATATTTGGAGTACAAAAACAATCCTGATATCATTACAAAGCTAGGAATCTCCTCTTTCCAGCAGTGTATACAACTCAAAATGTGTCTTCGGGTCAATGCGACTGATTTCGATAGAGCAGGTCACATATGCCGGGCCTGTAAATGGCGCTGTACTTCCGCCACAAAATACACCAAAAGCAGCGAATAAGACCACCTGAGCAAGGTTGCCATGGTTGCCTGGTTGCCCTTCTGTTTGTTCTCCGCGGTGGAGTTGTAATATAGTGCTCCATGTCCACTTGTTGCTTATGGTTGTGGTAGAGGAGCTGTAGATTTTGCACTAAAATCTGTAGCATGGTCAGTAGCGTCTGGAGCACGAACGCAACCCTGTGATCCGCCATTGTTGTTGTTGTTGGCGAAACACATCAGCAATGATGCGGGTAACGCGAGGAAAAGCAGCAGAGGTAGGCAGGGCTATGGCATCATCATTACACACGGAGCCCCCAGAGCGTTTCGTCCGCAGATCTACCCACCTTGGGAGCCTTTATCGTTATCCGCGTTTTTGTGTCGGCCCGGTCGGCCTCGTGTGACCGAACCGTCTATACCAGGGGTGGGGAACCTTTTTCCTCTCAAGGGCCATTTCAATTTTTCCAACATCCTCCGAGGGCCGTACAAATGATTGACCTCTGCTTAAAAATACTAAAATCACAGCCCATTCATTTCGCCTTTCTTTCAGGCTGTGCAAAGAAAAAGCAACCTCTTAATCTAGATATTTTACCATGACTAATGCATGGCACGGTTGTAGCATGACCACCCAAACAAAAATATATGGACACAAGATGTGTGCAAATGTATTTAGTTTCCTATCCATGTGAACATGATTTAAGTGGGGACCTAACCTCCTCTAGGGGGGTGTTCTCCCCCAGGAAGATTTGTTTGAATGTTGAAGTTAAAAGCATCAATCTGGTGCACTTTGAGAGCAACATTAAGAGATCTATGGATACATCTCTCAACACCCATATGAAACATAACTGTAAGCAGATTTTCTTTTTCTTTATGGATATTTTACAAATCACTCCCCTTTCAAACTGTATTCTTGTTTATTAATAACAACTTTTTTTACTGTCATATAGTATTTTATACCTGTTTACTTTATTCTCTTATTTTTTTATAACTATAATAATGATCATATAAAGATGTGCCTTTACCTCACTGGTTGTAGAAAAAGCTTCTTATATTCGTGTCACAGTCTGCTTTCTCACTCACCTATTTTCTGCATTAACATTCCTTAGTCACCTGGTAGTCACACCCTGTCTCTCTCTCACTCTGTTACACCCATCAGCTCCATTAGTATTTAGGCCCACTTCACTTTCACCTCAGTGCCAGATCGTACTTTGCAGCATGCCAGTCTTTCCCGCATTACCCTTCAGATTGCTCTCCCGGTTTCGACCCTGCCTGTCCCTGACCAGCCTGCCTCGCCTGCTCCCTGACCCGTTCTGTACCTGCGACTCCCGTCCTGCTTTCTCCTGGAACCCTCGCCTGTCCCCGACCAGCCCTTTGTCTACTATCTGCCGTTTTGTCTCCTACCAGCCTATTGCCTTCAATAAAGCTGGTTACCGACTATCCCTGGTTTCCCGTGTTCTGCATTTTGGTCCTCAGCTCGTTTGTGACAATTCGTTAGCATAGCTAGCTAACCAGATGCTAATAACAACACAGTTATTGACTTTATGTTCAGTATGACAGATGAACAGACCACTGGGCTTTCAACTAAAGGCAAGGCAAGGCAAGGCAAGTTTATTTATATAGCACCTTTCAACACAAGGCAATTCAAAGTGCTTTACAAAAAACAAAAGACATTAAGAAAATGGCATTTAAAATCAGTCATTAAAAAGAAAAGATAATAAAATAAACATTAAAAGAAAAAATACATGGATACACGTTACAGTGCAGTTTAAGATGTCAATAGTTCAATTAAAAGCAGCGGCAAAAAGAAAAGTCTTTAGTCTGGATTTAAAAGTAATCAGAGTTGCAGCGGACCTGCAGTTTTCAGGGAGTTTGTTCCAGATATTTGGAGCATAATAACTGAACGCTGCTTTACCATGTTTAGTTCTGACTCTGGGGACAGAAAGCTGACCAGTCCCTGAAGACCTGAGAAATCTGGATGGTTCATAATTTAGCAGTAGGTCAGAAATGTATTTTGGGCCTAAACCATAGGTTTATAAACCAGCAGCAGTATTTTGAAATCTATTCTTTGACACACAGGAAGCCAGTGTAAAGACTTCAGAACAGGAGTGATGGGATCCATGTTCTTAGTGTTAGTGAGGACTCGAGCAGCGGCGTTCTGAATCAGCTGCAGCTTCCTAATAGATGTTTTAGTGAGACCTGTGAAGACACCATTGCAGTAGTCCAGTCTACTGAAGATAAAAGCATGGACAAGTTTTTCCAAATCCTGCTGTGACATTAGTCTTTTAATCTTAGATATATTCTTTTGGTGATAGTAGGCTGATTTAGTAACTGTTTTAATGTGACTGTTGAAACTCAGTGCAGAGTCCATGACTACACCTAGATTTCTGGCTTTATCTGTTGTTTTGAACATTGCAGACTGAAGCTCAGCGCTAACTTTTATACGTTCTGCCTTGGCTCCAAAAACCATTACCTCAGTTGTATCTTTGTTTAATTGGAGAAAGTTCTGACACATCCAGTCATTGATTTGTTCAATGCACTTACTCAGTGTTTGAATTGGAGCATAGTCTCCTGGTGAAATTGTTACGTAAATTTGTGTGTCATCCGCATAGCTATGGTAACTTATTTTGTTGTTTTTCATTATCTGAGCCAGTGGTAGCATGTAGATGTTAAAGAGAAGAGGCCCCAAGATGGAGCCTTGAGATACCCCACATGTCATATTTGTCAACTCAGATGTGTATTTACCTATAGAAACAAAGTTGTTTCTGTCCTTTAAGTAGGATTCAAACCAATTTAGAACTGTTTTCGAAAGTCCCACCCAGTTTTCTAGTCGGTCGAGTAATATGTTGTGGTCAACAGTGTAAAATGCAGCACTGAGATCTAATAATACTAACACTGAAGTTCTGCCACTGGCTGTGTTTACTAAAGACACAGCCACGCAAAAACTGCGGCATGTGTACTGCTCCTTATGGGTACTGCAATTTGTGGAAGTGGTGGAGCGGAGCTGCGTTCTGGTGCTCCCCGAACTACACCCCTGTCAGACGAGACATATACCACGTGATGACACGTTAGGCTCGTGATGTGTTCAAGGACCCTGACCTTGGCCAGGAAAAACAGGCACTCGCTTGTTTAATTTTTTTGCGGTCTAGATTTCTTTCATTTTTTTCTTTTTTGCGTATGTTTATAAATTACCTCGAGGGCCGTAGCAAAAGGTCTCGCGGGCCGTATACGGCCCGAGGGCCGGAGGTTCCCCACCCCTGGTCTATACGATAGAGAACTGTAGTGGATACAACCCGTTTCGTCTCCGTGTAAACGTGGCCTAAAGTTTTATCTCAAAGTGTGTAGGGTCCTTTAATCCAATGTTTTAGTGAGAAGTGCATTAAAGATAGTTCAGTGTGTAATGACTTTTAAACATATATAATTTTAAGGGACATTTTCTTCTTAGATAGTGAAGAGAAAACTGTAAGACAAAAGAAAAGATGGCATGAATTCTGATGTGTTTGATTTCTTTTTTAAGAGCCTCAAACGCCTCTTCCCAAAAGGCTTTGTTAAAAAAAGGAACATGTACAGTATAATAGCGCTTATCATGTGTGACTGATTAGTCTCAATGTTGGGAGATAGCCACCAAAAGCTCTCAATGTTTAGGAATAATAATGGTCCCTCGACCAAATGCAGATTAAAACTAAAGTAACGGGTTGGTTTTGAAAATGTAAGAAGTAGAAAGTACAGGATTTAGTGTTAACAATGTAAGGAGTTTCTCCTGTCAATCTGCTCTACAAGACAATGAACGAATTACCCCCCATTGCTAAACAGAATCTTTTGATGACTAATGCTTAGTGGTCATGGAAGAAGCTTAAGACCAGATGTTAGAATCTGGCAAAGAGCAGGTATTATCAGAATGTATGATCTCTTTGACAGTGGAAGGCTTTAAACATTTGAATCACTGAAAGCTCATTACCATTTACAAAATACAGACTTCTACAAATATTTACAGGTCAGACATTGTGTGTATAAAAAAGACAATTCATTGGAAATCTCGAGAGACTCTCACCTACTAAAGATGTGTTTCCTGGATCACAAAGAACTAAGACGCTTTATATCCAAATTCAACCCGGAAATGTTGAATCTAAATGAAGAAAAATGTGGAGGGTTGAGAACATCTTGGTGTACTCTGCTTAACTGTGTGATGCATGATGATATCTGGGTTCATATATTGAAGCTACCTTGCAACATTTCAATTTGTAACAGATACAAAGAGTTATAATATTCTCCTTTTATATATAGTAAGTATAAGACGGGGATCCCACAGAATTGTCCAACATGTAAGACTCGTGTAGGGACTAGGCTGCATTGCAATGAAGAAATGCTGCAAAACTCAAGTACTTTGGAGGGCAACATGTGCAAACATCACAATAGCAATCGGTCAACAGGTGTCAGTAGAACCTCTATTGTGTCTGCTTAGATATGGCCCTCATCCTCTAAAACAGTGGTTCCCAACCTTTTTCAGTCAGGCCCCCCTTGGGTGATTGGAAATATTTTCGAGCCCCCCTTAACCCGGTTCCCACTTAGATTGTTAGAATTAATTGTATATAGTTGTACGAACATTACATTTTCTCTGCTAATAACAACAAGACAAAAATATATATACTTTTATATGTTATTATGGATTGAACATGAATATAAGTGCTTGTATTGGCAGATGATCCTGTGCCACTGTGAAATAATGAAGCCTAATTGAAACATTTACAAATACTGTTTATTGATCCGGTTCTTTAACAGTATTTTTATAGGTTATTTGTTATTTTTTTAAGGGAAAAACTA
Source organism: Pseudochaenichthys georgianus (assembly GCF_902827115.2). Lineage (NCBI taxonomy): Eukaryota > Metazoa > Chordata > Actinopteri > Perciformes > Channichthyidae > Pseudochaenichthys > Pseudochaenichthys georgianus. The sequence continues at coordinate 38,483,492 of NC_047519.1, forward strand.
AATAAATTGAAAACAGAATTAACATTAATTTATTGTATATATAGTGTAGATTATGGGCTGCTAACACACATGACATACCTGCAGTCGTGGTAGTAACTACGTAGATTTACTCAAGTACTGTACTTATATTGAGGTACTTAAGTATTTCCACTTTTGTTTCTTTGTAATTCTGCTCCTCTACATATATTTAATACCTTCAGTTACTTTACAGATCTGGATTAATGATGTGAAATATAATAAACTCTTAAATAAGACTTTAGTTAGACCTGGAGTAAATTCACAAGCTACCCTGCAGTATACTACTTTTACTTAAGTACTTGATCTGAGTACTTCTCCCACTCTACAGGTAATTGGGGCAATAGAACTCTGACTTAAAGGTGGGGTAGGTAAGTTTGAGAAACCGGCTCGAGATCGCTAGAATTTGAAAATACACAAACGGAGAAAATCTGCCACTTCCTTATAGAGCCCCTCCTCCAACACACACGAACGCGCACATGACCAATGAGGGCACGAGATAAGTTTGTGCCCCGATGGAAGGCTGACAGGCAGGTAGGTTGTACTTTTTACAGTATTACGGCTTCTACAGATGACATTTTTTTATGGATTTTTTGTCAAAGCACTTAAGATGTTCATTGCTATCGGGATGTTAAGAGCATTCCATGGAATATAACAAAAAGTGTATCTCGAGCTGGTTTCTGAAACTTACCTACCCCACCTTTAAGGAAGTTGAAAACGGTGCATTTCTCCGTATGAATATGCCTTTTGGCCAGATGATGGACAGATTGCTCGTGTTTCCGCGCCCCCCAGGTTGGGAACCACTGCTGTAAAACATCATGAGGATATTGTTCAGTCTGAATGCTGGCCAGGAAACCCATCATGGGGAAATGGGTCGAGTAGGATTTAAATGTAGCAGTTTTAAATGTCTCGTTTTAATAACATTCTTGTAAAAAGTTGTCAGAAAATAAATAGTGGAGTAAAGTACTGATACCAGAACAATCTACCTGAATACAGTAACGACGTATTTGTACTTCACTACTTCCCACCTCTGGTTCCTCTTGGAATTTATCTCTTGTTTTTTTGTTGAGAGACATTGGATTTATTTGTCTTTCCCTTGGATTATTCAGTTCTTTTAAGAAGACTGTTTTTAGATGTACATTGCCTGAGAACCTTAAAGAGAACATTACTCCAGATGTATTTTCTGATTGTGCTTTTTTTGGAGGTGTTTGCAGTTGTCTTTGAGATGCCAGTCAAAGTCTGTCTCTGTTTTTAGTTTAGGCGCCTCTACTTAATCCGAAAACAGGATGCCCCCCCAACAAACAAACGTACATTTTTTACTTGAATATTTTCATCCACATCCGCTTGGAAGTGACTGTTATTTTGTATTGACTGTTGTGCCTTTTCATGTATGCCTCTTAATGTGCATATGTGTCTGTTGATTATGTATTTGTATATATTTTCTAAATCCTCGGGATTGTGGGAAACAGTATTTCGATCTCTCTGTCTGCACATACAAACTGAAAGATTGATAATAAAGTTGACATTGACTATGAAATGTATTATTTAGAGGACACTGTTGACAGGCTAAGCCAGGCATCCTCAAAGTACGGACTCCGGTCCGGATCCGGACCGAACCACAACTGTCTCTGGACTCTGAGCAAATTATACTTTTCATATGTATTATCTGTGTTATCTGCGAGACATCGCCACAATGCAACGAGTCAAAATGATCCGCTATGTCCATAGACTGGAAACAGCGCTCATCGGACATTTATGAGAGAAAGTCTCTAATGTCCGAGTGCAAGTGAATGCAGCATAAGATGCACGTCATGTAACCCCTCCCCCGGTCCTGGCGCGAGCGTGGACATAAGATTGGCGGCGATTTCAGTTGAACGGGACGGCGCAAAACGAGAAGCATTCGGACCCAAGCACTGAAGGAATGAGGTATTTGCGGTCTACACTGACAGAGAAGAGACTGTCAGTTTGGCTGTACTCAGCATTGAATCAAAACGCACTAAAGCTGTTGATCTTAATACGTTTGTGAGACGTTTTGCTGAACAAAATGGTAATCGCCGCATTCAGCTGCAATAGACGTCAACGTGATGCTCTGCTCACGGATGAGCATACAAAACTATTAAGATGATGAAATATATGATGTAAATATATTTTTTTCTTTGAGGGGGTCTGCCCCCAAAAAACAGTTTTAAGTCCTGAGAAAGTCAAATAAGACGGTGTGTAAAACTACACTGCCCAGCCAAAAAAAAGTAACCACTTTGATTTAACTAGGCCAGTAGTTAAGGACTTTCCACTGGATAATAACTGAAGTATAAAAGAATGCATGACTGAAGTGATGGAGACCATGTTGAAGGCAAACAAAAAGAGAACATAACAGGTCAAATCAAGCAAATCCCCCTCTCAGATTCCACAGCAACCAGAAGAACATAAATACTTGCTGGTGATTTGATTAATCAGCTTTGTGATGGAATAAAAAATGCACAGTGCATTTCCTTAGCTGTGGGTGAGTCCACTGACACCACTGACATTGCTCAGTTGCTGGTGTTTGTGAGTTTTTATGATGAGGCAAAGGGGGAGTTTGTTGAAGATGTGTTGGGCCTGACGAACCTCAGTGGACACACAAGGGGGCAAGACATTTATAAAGCAATAATGGGAATGCTGAATGAAAAAGAGTGCAGCTGCCTTTATTCATAACTGTGCAGCTCTTACACTGCGACTCTGAGGGGTCAAGCACAGACACAATAACAATGACAACTGCTGCATACAGATTATTTTTGTTTTTGCAACCTCGTGTTAAGAATCTTGTTGCAATTGTTTAACAGTTTGAATGACCGTAATAAACGGACCTTTGTCTTATTGAAACATTTATTTTGGACCTTTAAGATTTGTATTTGAGTACCCCTGGGCTAAGCCAACGCTTTAAGCCTCTGAGGATCTGCTTGGTGGGTGTAATTGACGCACACCTTGTTTGCTGCCGAATAAAAGTCAGAAACAACGTTTCCAGTTCGAAATAGTCCATTTATTTCCCTTTTTACTGGTTTCTGGTTTCCAGTGTCACCACACGATATTTATGGTTTACACAATACCTTTTGCTTTATTTTTAATCTCGTGTTTGTGTGTGTGCTCCGTGTGTGCTCCGTGTGTGTGTTCTCCGTGTGTGGTCAAAAACGGTATGGGCCTTCCGGTGGAACCTCTCACCAACAAACATAGGTTGCTACCTTTATACCCGCAGTTAATTGGCTCCTACAGACACACTTTGATTATCAGCCCATCCAGGGCTGGACTGGTACAGCAAATCGGCTCTGGCATTTAGACCCAGACCGGCCCAAATCCATAAAACAAACGAATAGTAGCGGTTATTGACAAGAAGAATAACTCAGTATAATTTAAAAAAACGCTATTATTATCCTTTTTACGTACCAGGGGCAAACTAAACTAATACATACAACAAGTATGTGTAACTATCAATCATTAGAAATTAGACCTTCAAACCCTCTCACAAAGCGAACAGTGACCGAGCACTAATAGGGGGGTCTGATGGTGGTGGAGGCGGGGAGGGAGCGGATCAACAGCTTGAGCAGCTGTCAACTCAACATTGTAAATAACTAACAAAAGACGATCACCGGTTCATCTTGTTTTTGGCTTGAGAATAGTTTGGGCAGCGTGAGAGCGTGAGATTGAGAGTGAAAGCGTGTGTCACACGCCAGATGCGTGAGAGTTGGCAACTCTGGAGTACCTGCTGCAGGTGGGGCACCAGTTATACGAGAGGGAGACAATAGCTGTACTTATTTTTTATGAGCCACATGCCATGATGCACCAACTTCAGACTTCCTTACAGAGCCACTCCTCCAACACACACGAACGCGCACATGACCAATGAGGGCACAAGATAAGTTTGTGCACAGATGGAAGGCTGACAGGCAGGTAGGCCAACCCAAGTTCCCATCAGCAAAAACACGTGGGTTTGCTATCCTGGCTCCAAAATGGTGGAATGAGCTCCCCATTGAAATCAGGACAGCAGAAAGCCTACACATCTTCCAGACTGAAAACTCATCTCTTTCGACTCCACTTCGAGCGATAGAACTATTAACAAAGCACTTATATACTAATAAAGGGCTGGCTTATCTAAAGCCAGTTGAGTAGCACTTGAAATGTTTGGCTCTATGAAGCCTGATGTACTTTATGATTCTGTTTTCTGCAAGGTTGTGTCTTCCTGGTGGAACGCACTTATTGTAAGTCGCTTTGGATAAAAGCCTCAGCTAAATGCAATGTAATGTAATGTCTGGGGGGGTATTCCCCCCCCCCCAGAAGAAAAGTTTTAAAAATAACCCCTTAAATGATGACTTCTAGTTAATTTAAGGGGGGGGGACCCTATAGTGCCCTGCCGCCCCTTTCTATGACAACACAATAGAGATAGGACCAGATGAGTCTACTATCTTTTCTTGGGCTCGTTTCTCCCACAGCTTGACACTCTGATATGACTCCCTGATAAACACTGCTATGTCATTGATTAGGTTGAAAAGTGTTCCACATTCGATGACATTTTGGGTAGTTTCAGCCAGGACAAGATTAAGAACAGGAGCATAGCACCACACATGGACATGAGTGGGTGACTGGGAGGTCATCAGTGCAGAAAATCCTTTGTACCGGCCTTGCATATTGGATGCTCCATCTGTTGCATTACCTATACACACATGCCCTTGTCCAGTTTCAGATGCATGAAGTATTGTCCGGTGGATGCATGGCACTTCACTAAAGCCACAAGCCTCTCTTGCACAGTCTCATTGACATATTTTAAGATTACTGAACACTGATCCTGAGAAGTTATGTCTTGTGTTGTGTCCAGCTGAACAGAAGACATTCCGGCCTTCTGGACATCACTGGAGATACTTTCTTTGATTAGACTACCAACAGTTTCTATTATGGAGTTAACAGTAGTTTTGGAGAGTAGGGTGATGAGAGACCCTCTACCTTTTGTTCCACTGGATTGGTGCAATTTCTTGCTCTTCTCTACGCAATCATCCAGATGCTCTTTTAAGCAGACATCATACTTTCCTAATAAAAGGATGAGCTCCAAAATGTTACCGTGGTCCACGGTGTTGTCAGCTAGCATATATGCTCCCTCATTCTCTACCTGCTTTGCACTTTCACCACATCCACCACACGCTCCAAAACCTGACGTCTCTTTTCAGACTTGTTCCCTATGAGCAGACATCTGCCTGCCAGCAAACATGCTTTCGATGTCTGCTTTAGAGCACCGTAAGAAAAAAGCTTCAGCACAGGTTGAATGTGTAATGCTCTTTTCGTGCTCCTCTGTACGCTGGTGTGCGTGCGTCCAATCTGACATTCCAGTTATAAATGTGCCAGTGTCAGTCCTCTTCCCAAATGCCAGACATACAAAACAAAACAACATATGACGTCCCTTGCAATATGACGCCACTTTCTGCTGGTGCCATCTTTACAGGTGAATACCGTCTGCACCAACTGGATTTCTGGTATGTTGTTGTGGGTGCTGTTCTAAAAACATCTGTAACATAGATGGCTCGGGCGGGCAAAGTAATCTATGTCTCCTGCTCTGTGCTCTCCTCACTCTCCTCCTCTGGGGATGCTACCTGGCTCAACACGATGATACAGAATGAATGGATCCCTGATAGAGGTCCATACAAATAGGCATTGACATAAACAATACCACACAGTTAATGGTCAAAACTACATGTGTGCCTCCATTTTTTATCTATTTCTATATTATTCATTCTATATATTGTCCATCAAAACTACCACAACAAGCTGACTATAAACATTTTTCTTCAGGTCCCAAAAGACCACTGTTGCCCTTATAACCAAATAAGTAAATACACTAAACAAAACAAGCTGCCAGCTGACAGTAATTGTTCATGAATGTTGGTTAACTTTCAATGAGAACACGTATCAGAGTCCCATTAAGCTATATTTTAACTTGCCAGGGAAAACCTAAAAAAGCCAGCTTACTTAGCTTGTAGGCTAACGAATGTTTTCTCTTATAATATTTGTCTTATTAATGCTTCATCAAAGGGATATTAATGGGTTCCAGAACTACAGAGTATCATAACCTTAATAATAATCTTTTCCTAATTTTCTTAGCTTCTGCTTACCGCCAGTTCCAGTGGCGGCCGGCCCATAGGGGCGCTAGGGGCGCCGCCCCACCTCTTGCCAGATACAAAATAAAAAATAAAAAAAAATATTAAATAAAAAAAAAAATATTTAAAAAAAATATATTTAAAAAAAATATATATTTTATATTTTAATTTTTAATGAACAAGGTAAATATCATACAATTAGTATCACAAAAATGTATAATCTACAATACAATCTCGTTTAAAATTGTGTTACGATGTCTAAAGTTACTGATAAGTCACCTGTTTCCTGCCTGGCCTTGCCCATGGCATTAGTTTATTCATTACGGGGCAGAGCCCCCGAGCGAAACAGCAGCAACCAGCAGGTTGCAAAAGTCTCAATAGTAAACTGTGCCGCCGCAAACATAATTTCAGCCAATCAGCGCCGTCAAATATGTTGGTCACGTGGGCGCTCACGTTGGCGCCCATGTTGCTTACGTGCGTTGACGTGATTTGTTTTTTAGACTCTGTGAGTAACTAAGGGTGACGCAGTATTTGGATGAGAATGGTGTGCAGCGTGGAGTCGCTGGAACCTCGGTCCGCCCAAGAGCTACTCTCCAAATCCTTTTGAAAGGAGAAGTTTGGGAGATAAATTGATACTAAAGACCTGGACCGGACCAACCCGATTGTATATATCACAGCAGGCTCGTGAAAAGACAAAACGTATCAACAAGGCTTCTCACATGCAGCTGGATGCAAACAGTAAATGCTATCTTTTGTTTCACATGCTTGCTCTTCAAACAAGCCGGCGGACAGATACGGTCTGTTCAGAACCTAGACAACAGTTAAACAAGTACAAACCACAGACTGTCTGTGTCATGGAGATACAGTCGCTGGTTTATTTATGTCTGTAGGCCGTTGTTGTGAGTGTGTACGGTCGGAGCATATATAGCGTTAGCTTAGCCAAGCTCCATTCAGGGAACAAGCATTCTAAAAGGTTTTTCGCCTGCCGTCTGTCTGCAGACTTGTCAAAGCATTAATTCATGGTTTTTACTAACCGGTATCAGTATGTTGTTACGTCGGCATCATTTAGAAACGTGTATTACAATTTAATCACGGTCAAATATGTTCATGTTGTTGTAGCTCCCGAGCCAGCGCGTCTTGTTTGAATGATGCGAGTAAACACAGCTGACAGCTGCGGTGAAACTCGAGCGACTAGAGCGATGCGATAGGAGCGTTTAGAGCGAAGCGAATATTCGCATCGCGTCCGGTCTGAACGCAGCATTAAAGCGAGCTCCACGCTGCACTGGAAACGCGCCATTACATCACCAGAAGTCCTAATTTAAGGGGTCATTTGTCCCAAAAAGAATTTTTTTACTCACTCTATCAATAGCCCCACCAAAAATATTTTCCACCAGCCGCCACTGGCCAGTTCTCCTCGCTCTCCCCCCTCGCGCTGACTCTCTCTCCCTCTCATTCATCTGCCTCACCACCAATATCGGCCACGGGTTAGAAGAGATGGACCTGCACCTGTACTAAACATGTCGGTTATTTTGACACAAGCGGCAGCATCAGCACGAAGGGCCTGCTTTTTTCTTGCCCGCAATTGTTCTGCTCTCCCTTTTCGCTTGGCCTTCGCCATTTCTAACTCGAACTTTTTTTTTTCTCAAAAGAAAAAGGCAGTTTGGCTTCAACGGCCGGCTCACCTCCTGGGGGCGTGATTTAATGATGCACACCGAGCGGCCCAAAGGGGGAGGTGATTAAAGATTTGATTGGGCCGGCCCAGTGTCAATTACTAAAAACATTTAAACAGAGGGCCAATCTACCCGTCTTATGGGCCGGGACTTCAGAAAAAAAGAAATGACGTGTCGGCCCAAAAGGCACGTCGGCCCACCGGGAAAATGCCCGGTATGCCAGATGGCCAGTCCACCCTGAGCCCATCTCTTTGCCTGCTTTAAGAACCACAGTAGCTCCTGAATCTGTTTAGTGGTAATGTTGGAGGAAATCTGGGTCTGGGCCAGTTGAAGATCCGGACCTCTTCACACTATAGCAACACATTTTAAACAGGTTCAGAAGAAGTGGCTGGAGGCAGACAGAGTTTGATGCAAAATAGCTTTTATTACGTCAAAGACATAAATCAAAGTCCGAGCAGACCCCGGAATCGAACTGCTAAACAAACGTTGTTCTAGCACTTTTAGAGCTAAGCCTTCTTGTTCCTTATTGGTTGACCTTGGTGAAGGACGACAAACCACCTCCCAATTTCTTTCTCCAAATTTTTCGCAGGCGTTTAATTTATTTACACTTCCGCACACGTGTCCTGGAGGCGCTCCGTCACATTGACCCTTTTTCACCTTCACCCAGGTTCATGGGAGTTTTACTACTGGTCTTTTCCCCAGTCGTAACCTTGTACCCGATTAGCTTCAGGCAATGTGAAGAATAATTAACCTGAACCTAAAAGTGACATTACGTTCAACCTGACATTAACATTACACTATATTATTATACTGTATTATACCAAGTATTAGAGCATTATACTACCAGGATAAAAACCTCCATCTCAACGTCAGCAAAACAAAGGAGCTGAATGTGAATTACAGGAAGCAGCAGAGAGAGGGACACGCCCCCGTCGCCATCAATGGGACTACAGTGGAGAGAGTCAGCAGCTTCAGGTTCCTCTATAGACTCTATGGGTACTGCCTCTCAACCACACTATGCAAGCATTCACCTACTGAGATATCTATAAACGTAGCCGGCCCCATAGGCGGCGCGTGAGGCTCAGGTTTGGGAAGGCTAAATAACTTTTTTTACCTGACGCTGCTCGCTTCCGGCGTCTATAGAAAAGAGATCAACTCAGTGTGCGGAGTTTAAATCTCTCAAGTCATATTATAGGATAAAGGAAATACAGTTTAAACTGCCGTATGCAGAGAAGACGCCGACGTGTCGCACTTATCATTTATATTACATCATCAATCCGATCATCGATCTTATAATATCATAATATATCATATATTTCCTTATCTGAGTCAGCTTCTCCAGCCTCATCTGGCTGTGCAACACTTACAGTGTCACATACTGTATGCAGAAGTATTATTTTAAGCAACACATTATGTTGACGAAACACTCGAGTCAAATGTAATTAAAGTCAGATCCACTCGTGTCTTAGACGGGGCAGTGATATCATAAAACTATACGCTTTCAAACACTCGGTAGGCCTAGTTATCTTTTAAACAATAAGTTCCATGTCAAAAAAGTCACATTTTGTCGTAAAACTGTTGAAATATAAGACTATGAAAAATACGCGACTACAAAGACTACAAATCCCAAATCCCATTCTGGCTCGCGTAAGTGATGTCCACAGGCGATAATGCTCCAAGTGGTTACGACTCGTAATTAAAGCGAAGAAGAAGAAGATCTCATAACTGATTTATTCCCTCCAATAAATAAGAGATTGCTACAAATAAATTAACTTTTACAAGATGCCGGTGTGCTTTGTACCAGGTTTTAATCACATAAGTGATCATACCACTTGCTCGTTCTATCGATTCCCGTCTGATGAAAGGACTAGGAGTCGCCGGATCAGACATATCAGGTAATACACATGTTGTGCATGGAACACAGTCAAGTTAGCTACCTAGCTAGTAGCGACGAGTAGCGAGCACGTTAGTTAGCATTACATTACTTTAGTAATGGTAGCCTTACCATGAAATTATTATTTTATTACATGAAGTAAACTAAAGCAAACAGATATTGTTCTAAACTGTATTAAAGTAAACAGGTATTATCTTGAACTGTATTGAAGTGAACATGTTTTATTTGGGACTGTTTTAAAGTAATCCTATATATATAAACCTTCTTACATTTCACTTTCCCAGACACCCTGACACCACACATCACACTACACTCCCTGACCAAGATATCAACACACACACACATACACTTTCCCAGACACCCTGACACACACAATACACTCCCTGACCAACACAAAAACACACACACACACACCCACACAACGTCATTTCAAGGTTCTTTTTGGGGCCAATATAATCTCAAGTACTGATAGCTTTGCATGACATTCTCTGGACGTGTTTCATTGTGATGACAGTAAGGGTGAGTCAATCTGTTTGTTGGAAAGACAGTAGTTGAGTGATTACTGAGAGAAAATTATTAGAAGAGATAATTATTCAAAGTGTTGTTACTGACCTTTTCTCTTTTATTTCCTTTCCCCTCACCTGTAACTGCTGAGACCCTGAGGAACATGCACACTGACCTGCCCTGGCAACCTGATTTCCACTGTACGTAATAGTATTTGATTATGGTATATTATTTATATACTTCAAAGGCACAATGCACCCCCAGAGACACACATGTATTGAGTGTGATATTGTTGCATAGGTCAAGTGAAATCATCTTTACACACTAGAAAACTGTAGGAGCGGCAACTTGTTTTGAAATTGAATTTTTAATATCCGATAATAAGTTGTTCTGTTTTCTTTATTCTTCTCTCTTCCCAGCTCCATCCATCACCGTGCTCTGTTCCTGCAGGTCCTGCTTGCTAATCAATGCTTTATTTTTTTACACAATTACAAATAAAGTCAATGTATTGTATGACATGAAGTTGTGCTTCATTCGGAGTCAATAATAATTTCATTCTGCCTTCATCCATTCTGCTTTCAACTGCACAATGATTGTGGACTGCACCGACATCCATTGGTAAGATGAACCAAGCAAAGAGGGTCACCATCATGCCCAAGGACATCCAGCTGGCCCGCCCGTCATCCGCGGAGAGAGGGCTTAGACTGACCCGAGACCAGCACACCCAAATACAACGGCTCTTTTAAGAGCCACCTACAGTTTCAAAGAGTTGCAATCCTACGTTATTATAATGATTAAACTGGTTCATGTATCACTTAGTTTACTGAACCGTGATGAATGAAAGAAATGAGTGAGGTAGTGGTTTACTGAAGTTACAAAGACATTAATATATGAGTAACAGGTCAGTGTAAACACAAGCTTCTGTCAATTATGGATCATTCAAACTATATACAAATAATATGTAATAACGTTCTAAAATAAGTATTCGGTATATTCCTTGATAGGTTTTGGAGAAGTTGTTTTAAAGTTTACTAAAATCTATCGTTTCAACTGCTTTCACTTTATAAAAAGGAACAGGTGAGTAGAGCATCATTGAGTTTCTTATTCTGTCAGTAAATTATCCAGATGAAATGTTTATCATTATTTTAGTCAACCCTAAACAAATTGATTGTACCTTTTTAATAATGACCTTACATGGTCGACAAAGTTAAATTAACTTCAGAAAATCAAATCAATTAATTTCTCCAACAGTCAACTATTTTCATAAAGAATATATATATTTTTCAAAGTCAACTTATTGTCAATCTTACTCAGTTTGTGTTTATAGACAGAGAGATCAAAAAGACTTTTAAATCAAATAAATTATACAATTTACAGATATGTATACAAATATATATTATCCTATATACACCATCATGTATAATGATGGTGGACACTTCACTGTCTGGATGGAAGCTTGCTGGTCCTCTGCTCAGTCGCATTGAGGCAAGCATTGCCTCAAGCCCCCGACCCCCATGCCCCTTCACCCAGCTCCCGGCACGGTGACAATGGCCTGATGTTGAGGCCGAGGCTCTGGCTCAGGTGACAAAAGCCATGCCATGCACACTGTGCGCCCCTCAGTGCAGACCTGAACCAGTCTACATCCTGAGTGGCGATGTCTCTGGCCAGTGGGTTGTATGTCTCCTCTCACTGTTGGTAAAGTTGAGACACCGGCTGGACTACTTGGAAGTGCCAGGCTTCCTCCACTGGCACTCAACATCTGTGGAGCTGATCTGCCACATGGCACATATTGCCAATGCCTGCAGCGTGGCTGCATTTGTACATCCCCCGTGCACAATCACAGACAGCGCTCTGCATCGCGCCATCGTCTCCCATGCAGATCTGTACAAATAAAGTAAGTACCATGTTTGTTAGCATGCTATAATAGATTGAATGAGCAATAATACAAGGATGGTCCGGATCTGGGGGGTGGGAGGGGTTATTTTTCCATAGTTTTGTCCTCTTGTCTGATTGTTGTTATTGTTTGTTTTTTCTGTATTTTTTGTAATGTGTGTTGTACTGGTTGTGATTGTACATTGTATTTTTCTAAATGTGTATGAATACATTTTTGAAAAACATTTGATCAGGATCTAGACTCAGTGTGTAGTTTATTAATTAATCAATGCTCTCTACATTAAGAAAACACATACCAGTGTACCCGAGGGAGTCACGCACAGCTGTGCCTGGATAACCAAACAAATTGACAAGATAACCAAAACCCTTGAATCTACACACAGCAAATAAACTCAAATGACACAACGAGATGTAAAAGGAGATCACACATACAGTATAGTCGATATAAAACTGGCCGCTTCAATCTGAAGAGCAACTAAAACAAAACACGGGAGTTTACCTTGTTCTTGTGAACACTAATGTTATCCACAGCATACACAGACCACGAAGTTCTAAAGGAGAACACTAGTTACTGAAACAAAACACATTGCACTCATATTACTCACCGAAACCTTGTAAAGCCGGTCCCGCTGCTCTTACAGAACCGACTAACTCCCCTTTCGTGTATGGACAGCTCTCAACATGCCCAGACTTGTAGTGATGTTCACCTCGTTTTATACTTTTATTCTCATTCTGAAAGAAACAGGTGAAATTTGCTAACGTGACGGCCGTCTTTGTGATGGTGACGCGTATTGTGCGAGACTAGAGACCTGTAGTTCACTCAGCGGTTTCACACAAAAAAATGTGTAACTTCACAGTTTTACGACACATTTAAATTTTTTTTGACTTGCAAAATATTCTTTAAATTGACAAACATTATATGTGTCATTCGTGGCACAATTCAAACGGGATCAAAAGATAACCTTTCTCTCTCCATTGACTTCAATGTATAATTGTACGCTTCCGGGGTCCCATGGAGGCTCCCGGAAAGGGAGGGACTTCGCCTCTCTGTACACTTGTCCCTGTTTGTGATTGGTCAAATGTAGCTAACCCCGCCCCTTTCACGTGAATGCGCTCTCAGCTGGTGAGAGAAACCCTGGCTTGATTTACCGAGTTGATAACCAGCGTCGTAGGACCGCTTAGCGAGATCTCGTTTGTTAGTTTGTTGTTTGTTAGTTTGTTTGTTACTCAAACATATCCAGGGTATGTTGAACTGGCTTCGTAGTACAGGGCACAGGTGGCTAGCAGCGCTAATGTCAAAGACACAGACATTATACATTACATTTGTATTTTACCAGGATGCAGTGACACAAATATTTGGGAAGGCTTAGCCTTAGGTGTGTTGTTGGATGTCTCGCTGATCACCCCTCAGCAGGATGCCCCCACCTCAGGGCGGAAGCGATTATTCGGACAACTGCATTAGTCATATGAACAATCTTATCCACGGTGTAGCCGCCGCAGCTGGACGTGTGATGAAATATACAGGGAAAAATGCATATTAATCAAGTGGAAACAAAATGCAAAAAAAGTATTAAATGTATTGCGAGCTGTAGCTGGATGCAACTGGGGCACAGACAAACATGCATTAATAGACATTTACAGATTAATTATGAGGTCCACAATAGACTATGGTTGTATAGTGTATGGAGCAGCAGCAAAAACATCGCTTTTATTGATAGAATAAAATATAAAGCATTGCGGCTGTGTATTGGAGCGATAAAGTCATCTTAATGCAGTTCTGATAGAAGCAGGAGAGACACCTCTGTATATCAGAAGAGAGAAACTCTGTGGACTCACTGGGTGAGGCTACAAGGACGTGGAGGAGGAAAATATCACAAACAGAATTGCTGGGAATATACAAAGTTCCAGGGGCGTGGGTTTGGGCTGGACAAGTAAGGGAGAGAACGAGGGCCTATGGAGTGGAGACCATAAAGTTTGCCAAAGCAAGCCCATTTAGCAGTGTTCCCCCATGGCTTTTCCCAGAGGCTAATATAGATGTGAGTATCATAGAAAGGAAAAAAGAGTGGCAAATAAAATGAAGTGGGAATTAAAACGAGTATGTATCCGAACGAAAAGTATTACAATTACCTACACATTTACCCAGATGGATCGAAGAAGCAAGAATGTGTGGGGATAGGCATGTATATCAGTTTATACAGCAGAAATACTAGCAGCAATTATTGGGCTACAATCATTTGAAGAGGTCAGACCTGATAGGGTGGTGATATGCACAGACTCACTATCTGCTTTGGAAAGCATACAGTCCACAATAACAGTTAGAGAAATGTAATCATTGAACTTAACCACTGCTTACTGAGACTTCAGAGGAGGGGAATATATGTGCAGTTATGCTGGGTGCCTGCACATGAGGGGGTTCAAGGGAATGAGCATGCTGATAAGTTAGCAAAAGAGGCGTTACAAAAGGAAAAGTGCATTAAAGTAAAGTTGCATTATCACTAGACTCAGACTGGATCATACAGGATTAAACGGCACAATGTTTTTAATGGGAAAAAGCGAAGTTGAAGAATGCAGGGGGTGTGGTGTGAAAGAAAAAGTGTAACACATCATATTACACTGCAAACATGTACAAAACAGAGAGGTAAAAACTAAGAGACAGGGTCAGAGAGACAGGAAGCGAGTGGAGGCTGATGGGGTATAATTCCACAAGTGGTGATAGGATGGTATGGTGATACACACTCTTGTACAGTAGGTACAGTAGGTAAGAAGAAGAACCTGTATCGAGGTGGCGTCTCGTCGCTACGGTAGTGATGGCAAAATGAAGCTTTGAATGAAGCATCGAACCACTTGGACAATTGTGTCAGAAATAGGTTCATTTCTCGAAGCTTCAGTTCAGGCGAAGTGCAAGGCTGCAGTGGGTGTAACGTATCTTTGCCTGAAAAATATTCAATGCACACACTCACTAAGACTGAATATCATGTTCTATTTGCAATTAAAGATTGATAATTGTGTGTATTGGGTTATTGAGAAGAGACTAGAGAGTACTGAACATTATTTTGGGTGGAGAGGGACCTTTGATCAGTTATTAAAGTATTAAAGTTGAAAAGCAATGATTAAAAGTCAATCCATTCCGGGCTATGAACCAGCTGCGTGGGGGATATCGCCACATTCGGGCCCGCCGGCTCTGTCCACTGGGCTATCTATTCCTTAAAGCAGTGGTTCTCAACCTTTCTACACCAAGTACCACCTGAGAGAATAGTTGGCTCACCACCAAATGACCAATGTTAAAATACAGTCTATGTCCAGTTCATGCAGGACTCGGAGGCAAATGTATTTATAATAACATTATTTATTGTCAGCAACAGTTACTTGTACAAAGGGCAGTCCCTCTCCCTCTCACTCTCACTCACTCACTCACTCACTCACTCACTCACTCACTCACTCACTCACTCACTCACTCACACACACACACACACACACCACAATTGAGAACATAAAGAACAAAATAATAACTTATTCTCACACAACACATGACAACTGTACAGTACTTCAATCATACATACACACACACACCACACACACACACACACACACACACACACACACACACAACCACACACACCACACACACACACACACACACACACACACTCAATTAAATGCAATAGCTTTATTAGCATGACCATAGTGACATATATTTCCAAAGCTCGATCTAAGTTGCAACATCTATACACAAATACACACAAATAAACACACACACAGTTATAAACAAACTACTTAGAATGTGGTGTATCAGCTCAGTTCTAATTCTCCTACTCCTGATGTCGGGTAACGTGAAACCGAATCCAGGCCCAGAACTGTCTCAGCTGCAAACGCCAGAGGAGTTTAGAACGAAAGACGGATTACGTATTTTTCACCTTAATGTTCGCAGCATGATTAATAAGATGGACTCCATCAGAATATGGGCCGATTCGACTGACTCTGATATCATTGTCCTTTCTGAGACGTGGCTCAAAAAGTTGATAAATATAAAAGATTACAATGTCTTTAGAACAGACCGCGTGGGAAAAGGGGGCGGGGTTGCGATGTATGTTAAAAACCATTTAGACTGCATCTGCATCGAATCCCTGACAAAACCAAAATGCTTTGAACTCTCTGTAATTAAACTATTGCTCCCAAGTGGTTCAGACATTATAGTGGTCAGATGCTACCGCCCGCCCGCTGCCTCAAGCGAAGCCACGAATATACTCTCCAATCTTCTCCATAACTGGACTAAATCCGAGATGGTTTTACTCGGAGACCTAAACTGGGACTGGCAAACGGATTTACAAAACTCTTTCAAGGACACTTGTGACTCTCTCTGTTTGGTGCAACTAGTTAACTCGCCAACTCGGTTAAACCAAAAAGATTTAGAGAAGTCCACTTTGATTGATGTTATTCTTACAAACGCACCTCACCGTTTCTCCGCAGTAGGCACGTTTTGTAATGATATAAGCGACCACTGCGCAATTGCTTGTGTGAGAACCTGTAAGATCCCTAAAGGAAAGCCACGTTTCATTCACAAGAGGCGATTCAAACATTTCGATGAGCAGGCGTTTCTACATGATGTTTTTAATAGTGATTTACACATTGTTTCACTTATGAGCAGTGGCGTGCACAGACATTTATAGGGGCAGGTGCTCAAGAGAAAAAAAAAAGGGCACCTTCTGAGTCGTCGTGGCGGTCTGGCGGCCGAAATTGTGCGCGAAAATGTGCCGGATAATGGCGGATTTTGTTAGTTTATTTTCGGTTTTTGGTTACTCCTTCCATCTCTCCCTCATTTCGGTCATCATCAGAGAGCACTGTTTCTGAACATGGTGCTGCTCTGGACTCTGACATTTCTGCTTCATCTGTGTCTGACTCAGAGATATTTTCTATGGATTTGTCTCCCTCATCTTAGATGGACTATTGCAGGACAGCAGGGGGCTGCTTCCCTGAGCCTGCTGTACCTAGAATACAAACAATATAGAAATATGATGTTTATTTCAATTATTTGGGTAAGGCAATGCAATGCATGACAACATTAAGACTCACCAGACTTTAACTGTCATGGCCAAAATTCAACACCCTACCACTAGTTGTTGTTTTCTGTCATTTGGCAAGTAGCTTCATGTCTGATTTAGTATCACCAAAGCACTTATGGCGCATTTCCACTGCAACGGGGTAGCCCCGTTTAAGCGTCCCTAAGCGTCCTCGCTCAGGCCTCGGGCTGCCTCGCTGGCCGGCCGCGGCCGTGGCGCATTTCCATTACAGTTTAGGACCTGGGGTAGCAACGCAGTGTAGGCGGGGCGATCAGCTTTTTGGTCGGAGCGACGCTGGGTAAAACTGCAGTGGCGTCATCTTCAATGCGACACAACTCACAAAACACACACAACAATGGAGGATGTGGAAGCGATCGTTTACTTGTTTCTTGGTGTGTGGCTTGTTATCACAGCAAGAAGGAAAGTGATCACAGCAAGCATTGTATTGTATTCATTGTATTGAACATAAATAAATCCTTTTTTTTTCATATACATGTGTTTGTCAAATGTTTTAAACAAATATTATCTGAATTGAATATTTGAAATTCAAGCACCAGTAAGTACTGCCCCATAATGACATTTGAGGAAATATCAGATCATGAAGAAAATCTTTCTAATCAATTAAGCGAATATCAAAGCTAACTATAAACATAAATACTAAAGTGTAAAACACGGCAACACTATATTCATAAATGCAAGTGTAAAATAGTGTGGACAATTGTAAACATGGATGGAGACTAAAGTATCCACAACATAAAATAATATATTAAATATAACCTCAATCTTTCTTCTAGACATGTTAAAAGCTTGCTTGAATGGGTTATAGGTTTATTTTGTTCTCGTCTTTGAAATATATAAGGAATGTGTTGTTTGAGTCTAGTAGAACGAGGGTATTACAATTGAGCAATTTCTACATGTATAATGTATTTATCATGTATTCTTAATACCATTACAAAATAAACATGTAATAATGTTTTAGAGGAGGACCTCAAGCTAGCAAACTCAATTTCTTGCTTTAAATCTCTTAAAAGTAAGGGGCTTTTTCCTAACTGATGGTGTTTGTTATTGCTTTATAAATTCATGTATGTTTATGATTTTTTTCTGTTGGGTGCCATTCATTATCAACAAGAGATAAGATAAGTCAAAGAAGTACTTTATTGATGGCAGTATAAAAATACAAATGTTGTATCAAAAAGGCATGCCATTAAACAATACAAATAAAAAATGTAAAACTGTATTGCAGCCAGCATAAATATACATGGAATTGTAAATATAAAATTAACATTTTAAAGAAAATAAAAAACAAGGAAGTACAAATGTTGCATTTAAAAATTAACTAGATAAAAAATATATAATATGTACAATAACTATTAAGGTTTTTTGAAGTATCAGGGAGGAGACGGGCCACGTCGGCTGCCCAGTCATGGTGCCGTTCCTGCTGGGCCCGATCCTCACCTCCTCGTTTCCTCTTGCCTGGGTGACAATAAGATAATAATTAGCAATAAGGAAAACACACAGGACAGGTACAGGTCACACAAGGATATAAGAATAACATGTATAAACAGAACAACAGTAAGGTGAACTAAAGAAAGTTCTGGCCCTGAATGATTGTGAAAAGTGAATTACATTACGTCCAGCCTGTTGATAATGAATATAAATATATGTATGATAGGATGTCACACACAACTGTACTAGCTGCTTACTAGCTAAGACTTTACTTGTAACAGAGCATTTCCACACAGTGGTATAGCTTATTTTAATTACTGACGATGGATGATCCACGGTTTAAAAAAAAAAATGATCACGATTTTTAAAAAAATGGCACGGTTGTAGCATGACCACCCAAACAAAAATATATGGACACAAGATGTGTGCAAATGTATTTAGTTTCCTATCCATGTGAACATGATTTAAGTGGGGACCTAACCTCCTCTAGGGGGGTGTTCTCCCCCAGGAAGATTTGTTTGAATGTTGAAGTTAAAAGCATCAATCTGGTGCACTTTGAGAGCAACATTAAGAGATCTATGGATACATCTCTCAACACCCATATGAACATAACTGTAAGCAGATTTTCTTTTTCTTTATGGATATTTTACAAATCACTCCCCTTTCAAACTGTATTCTTGTTTATTAATAACAACTTTTTTTACTGTCATATAGTATTTTATACCTGTTTACTTTATTCTCTTATTTTTTTATAACTATAATAATGATCATATAAAGATGTGCCTTTACCTCACTGGTTGTAGAAAAGCTTCTTATATTCGTGCACAGTCTGCTTTCTCACTCACCTATTTTCTGCATTAACATTCCTTAGTCACCTGGTAGTCACACCCTGTCTCTCTCTCACTCTGTTACACCATCAGCTCCATTAGTATTTAGGCCCACTTCACTTTCACCTCAGTGCCAGATCGTACTTTGCAGCATGCCAGTCTTTCCCGCATTACCCTTCAGATTGCTCCCCGGTTTCGACCCTGCCTGTCCCTGACCAGCCTGCCTCGCCTGCTCCCTGACCCGTTCTGTACCTGCGACTCCCGTCCTGCTTTCTCCTGGAACCCTCGCCTGTCCCCGACCAGCCCTTTGTCTACTATCTGCCGTTTTGTCTCCTACCAGCCTATTGCCTTCAATAAAGCTGGTTACCGACTATCCCTGGTTTCCCGTGTTCTGCATTTTGGTCCTCAGCTCGTTTGTGACAATTCGTTAGCATAGCTAGCTAACCAGATGCTAATAACAACACAGTTATTGACTTTATGTTCAGTATGACAGATGAACAGACCACTGGGCTTTCAACTAAAGGCAAGGCAAGGCAAGGCAAGTTTATTTATATAGCACCTTTCAACACAAGGCAATTCAAAGTGCTTTACAAAAAACAAAAGACATTAAGAAAATGGCATTTAAAATCAGTCATTAAAAAGAAAAGATAATAAAATAAACATTAAAAGAAAAAATACATGGATACACGTTACAGTGCAGTTTAAGATGTCAATAGTTCAATTAAAAGCAGCGGCAAAAAGAAAAGTCTTTAGTCTGGATTTAAAAGTAATCAGAGTTGCAGCGGACCTGCAGTTTTCAGGGAGTTTGTTCCAGATATTTGGAGCATAATAACTGAACGCTGCTTTACCATGTTTAGTTCTGACTCTGGGGACAGAAAGCTGACCAGTCCCTGAAGACCTGAGAAATCTGGATGGTTCATAATTTAGCAGTAGGTCAGAAATGTATTTTGGGCCTAAACCATAGGTTTATAAACCAGCAGCAGTATTTTGAAATCTATTCTTTGACACACAGGAAGCCAGTGTAAAGACTTCAGAACAGGAGTGATGGGATCCATGTTCTTAGTGTTAGTGAGGACTCGAGCAGCGGCGTTCTGAATCAGCTGCAGCTTCCTAATAGATGTTTTAGTGAGACCTGTGAAGACACCATTGCAGTAGTCCAGTCTACTGAAGATAAAAGCATGGACAAGTTTTTCCAAATCCTGCTGTGACATTAGTCTTTTAATCTTAGATATATTCTTTTGGTGATAGTAGGCTGATTTAGTAACTGTTTTAATGTGACTGTTGAAACTCAGTGCAGAGTCCATGACTACACCTAGATTCTGGCTTTATCTGTTGTTTTGAACATTGCAGACTGAAGCTCAGCGCTAACTTTTATACGTTCTGCCTTGGCTCCAAAAACCATTACCTCAGTTGTATCTTTGTTTAATTGGAGAAAGTTCTGACACATCCAGTCATTGATTTGTTCAATGCACTTACTCAGTGTTTGAATTGGAGCATAGTCTCCTGGTGAAATTGTTACGTAAATTTGTGTGTCATCCGCATAGCTATGGTAACTTATTTTGTTGTTTTTCATTATCTGAGCCAGTGGTAGCATGTAGATGTTAAAGAGAAGAGGCCCCAAGATGGAGCCTTGAGATACCCCACATGTCAATTTGTCAACTCAGATGTGTATTTACCTATAGAAACAAAGTTGTTTCTGTCCTTTAAGTAGGATTCAAACCAATTTAGAACTGTTTTCGAAAGTCCCACCCAGTTTTCTAGTCGGTCGAGTAATATGTTGTGGTCAACAGTGTAAAATGCAGCACTGAGATCTAATAATACTAACACTGAAGTTCTGCCACTGGCTGTGTTTACTAAAGACACAGCCACGCAAAAACTGCGGCATGTGTACTGCTCCTTATGGGTACTGCAATTTGTGGAAGTGGTGGAGCGGAGCTGCGTTCTGGTGCTCCCCGAACTACACCCCTGTCAGACGAGACATATACCACGTGATGACACGTTAGGCTCGTGATGTGTTCAAGGACCCTGACCTTGGCCAGGAAAAACAGGCACTCGCTTGTTTAATTTTTTTGCGGTCTAGATTTCTTTCATTTTTTTCTTTTTTGCGTATGTTTATAAATTACCTCGAGGGCCGTAGCAAAAGGTCTCGCGGGCCGTATACGGCCCGAGGGCCGGAGGTTCCCCACCCCTGGTCTATACGATAGAGAACTGTAGTGGATACAACCCGTTTCGTCTCCGTGTAAACGTGGCCTAAAGTTTTATCTCAAAGTGTGTAGGGTCCTTTAATCCAATGTTTTAGTGAGAAGTGCATTAAAGATAGTTCAGTGTGTAATGACTTTTAAACATATATAATTTTAAGGGACATTTTCTTCTTAGATAGTGAAGAGAAAACTGTAAGACAAAAGAAAAGATGGCATGAATTCTGATGTGTTTGATTTTTTTTTAAGAGCCTCAAACGCCTCTTCCCAAAAGGCTTTGTTAAAAAAAGGAACATGTACAGTATAATAGCGCTTATCATGTGTGACTGATTAGTCTCAATGTTGGGAGATAGCCACCAAAAGCTCTCAATGTTTAGGAATAATAATGGTCCCTCGACCAAATGCAGATTAAAACTAAAGTAACGGGTTGGTTTTGAAAATGTAAGAAGTAGAAAGTACAGGATTTAGTGTTAACAATGTAAGGAGTTTCTCCTGTCAATCTGCTCTACAAGACAATGAACGAATTACCCCCCATTGCTAAACAGAATCTTTTGATGACTAATGCTTAGTGGTCATGGAAGAAGCTTAAGACCAGATGTTAGAATCTGGCAAAGAGCAGGTATTATCAGAATGTATGATCTCTTTGACAGTGGAAGGCTTTAAACATTTGAATCACTGAAAGCTCATTACCATTTACAAAATACAGACTTCTACAAATATTTACAGGTCAGACATTGTGTGTATAAAAAAGACAATTCATTGGAAATCTCGAGAGACTCTCACCTACTAAAGATGTGTTTCCTGGATCACAAAGAACTAAGACGCTTTATATCCAAATTCAACCCGGAAATGTTGAATCTAAATGAAGAAAAATGTGGAGGGTTGAGAACATCTTGGTGTACTCTGCTTAACTGTGTGATGCATGATGATATCTGGGTTCATATATTGAAGCTACCTTGCAACATTTCAATTTGTAACAGATACAAAGAGTTATAATATTCTCCTTTATATATAGTAAGTATAAGACGGGGATCCCACAGAATTGTCCAACATGTAAGACTCGTGTAGGGACTAGGCTGCATTGCAATGAAGAAATGCTGCAAAACTCAAGTACTTTGGAGGGCAACATGTGCAAACATCACAATAGCAATCGGTCAACAGGTGTCAGTAGAACCTCTATTGTGTCTGCTTAGATATGGCCCTCATCCTCTAAAACAGTGGTTCCCAACCTTTTTCAGTCAGGCCCCCTTGGGTGATTGGAAATATTTTCGAGCCCCCCTTAACCCGGTTCCCACTTAGATTGTTAGAATTAATTGTATATAGTTGTACGAACATTACATTTTCTCTGCTAATAACAACAAGACAAAAATATATATACTTTTATATGTTATGGATTGAACATGAATATAAGTGCTTGTATTGGCAGATGATCCTGTGCCACTGTGAAATAATGAAGCCTAATTGAAACATTTACAAATACTGTTTATTGATCCGGTTCTTTAACAGTATTTTTATAGGTTATTTGTTATTTTTTTAAGGGAAAAACTAAATAAATTGAAAACAGAATTAACATTAATTTATTGTATATATAGTGTAGATTATGGGCTGCTAACACACATGACATACCTGCAGTCGTGGTAGTAACTACGTAGATTTACTCAAGTACTGTACTTATATTGAGGTACTTAAGTATTTCCACTTTTGTTTCTTTGTAATTCTGCTCCTCTACATATATTTAATACCTTCAGTTACTTTACAGATCTGGATTAATGATGTGAAATATAATAAACTCTTAAATAAGACTTTAGTTAGACCTGGAGTAAATTCACAAGCTACCCTGCAGTATACTACTTTTACTTAAGTACTTGATCTGAGTACTTCTCCCACTCTACAGGTAATTGGGGCAATAGAACTCTGACTTAAAGGTGGGGTAGGTAAGTTTGAGAAACCGGCTCGAGATCGCTAGAATTTGAAAATACACAAACGGAGAAAATCTGCCACTTCCTTATAGAGCCCCTCCTCCAAACACACGAACGCGCACATGACCAATGAGGGCACGAGATAAGTTTGTGCCCCGATGGAAGGCTGACAGGCAGGTAGGTTGTACTTTTTACAGTATTACGGCTTCTACAGATGACATTTTTTATGGATTTTTTGTCAAAGCACTTAAGATGTTCATTGCTATCGGGATGTTAAGAGCATTCCATGGAATATAACAAAAAGTGTATCTCGAGCTGGTTTCTGAAACTTACCTACCCCACCTTTAAGGAAGTTGAAAACGGTGCATTTCTCCGTATGAATATGCCTTTTGGCCAGATGATGGACAGATTGCTCGTGTTTCCGCGCCCCCCAGGTTGGGAACCACTGCTGTAAAACATCATGAGGATATTGTTCAGTCTGAATGCTGGCCAGGAAACCCATCATGGGGAAATGGGTCGAGTAGGATTTAAATTAGCAGTTTTAAATGTCTCGTTTTAATAACATTCTTGTAAAAAGTTGTCAGAAAATAATAGTGGAGTAAAGTACTGATACCAGAACAATCTACCTGAATACAGTAACGACGTATTTGTACTTCACTACTTCCCACCTCTGGTTCCTGTTGGAATTTATCTCTTGTTTTTTTGTTGAGAGACATTGGATTTATTTGTCTTTCCCTTGGATTATTCAGTTCTTTTAAGAAGACTGTTTTAGATGTACATTGCCTGAGAACCTTAAAGAGAACATTACTCCAGATGTATTTTCTGATTGTGCTTTTTTTGGAGGTGTTTGCAGTTGTCTTTGAGATGCCAGTCAAAGTCTGTCTCTGTTTTTAGTTTAGGCGCCTCTACTTAATCCGAAAACAGGATGCCCCCCCAACAAACAAACGTACATTTTTTACTTGAATATTTTCATCCACATCCGCTTGGAAGTGACTGTTATTTTGTATTGACTGTTGTGCCTTTTCATGTATGCCTCTTAATGTGCATATGTGTCTGTTGATTATGTATTTGTATATATTTTCTAAATCCTCGGGATTGTGGGAAACAGTATTTCGATCTCTCTGTCTGCACATACAAACTGAAAGATTGAATAAAGTTGACATTGACTATGAAATGTATTATTTAGAGGACACTGTTGACAGGCTAAGCCAGGCATCCTCAAAGTACGGACTCCGGTCCGGATCCGGACCGAACCACAACTGTCTCTGGACTCTGAGCAAATTATACTTTTCATATGTATTAATCTGTGTTATCTGCGAGACATCGCCACAATGCAACGAGTCAAAATGATCCGCTATGTCCATAGACTGGAAACAGCGCTCATCGGACATTTATGAGAGAAGAGTCTCTAAGTCCGAGTGCAAAGTGAATGCAGCATAAGATGCACGTCATGTAACCCCTCCCCCGGTCCTGGCGCGAGCGTGGACATAAGATTGGCGGCGATTTCAGTTGAACGGGACGGCGCAAAACGAGAAGCATTCGGACCCAAGCACTGAAGGAATGAGGTATTTGCGGTCTACACTGACAGAGAAGAGACTGTCAGTTTGGCTGTACTCAGCATTGAATCAAAACGCACTAAAGCTGTTGAATCTTAATACGTTTGTGAGACGTTTTTGCTGAACAAATGGTAATCGCCGCATTCAGCTGCAATAGACGTCAACGTGATGCTCTGCTCACGGATGAGCATACAAAACTATTAAGATGATGAAATATATGATGTAAATATATTTTTTTCTTGAGGGGGTCTGCCCCAAAAAACAGTTTTAAGTCCTGAGAAAGTCAATAAGACGGTGTGTAAAACTACACTGCCCAGCCAAAAAAAGTAACCACTTTGATTTAACTAGGCCAGTAGTTAAGGACTTTCCACTGGATAATAACTGAAGTATAAAAGAATGCATGACTGAAGTGATGGAGACCATGTTGAAGGCAAACAAAAAGAGAACATAACAGGTCAAATCAAGCAAATCCCCCTCTCAGATTCCACAGCAACAAGAAGAACATAAATACTTGCTGGTGATTTGATTAATCAGCTTTGTGATGGAATAAAAAATGCACAGTGCATTTCCTTAGCTGTGGGTGAGTCCACTGACACCACTGATATTGCTCAGTTGCTGGTGTTTGTGAGTTTTTATGATGAGGCAAAGGGGGAGTTGTTGAAGATGTGTTGGGCCTGACGAACCTCAGTGGACACACAAGGGGGCAAGACATTTATAAAGCATAATGGGAATGCTGAATGAAAAAGAGTGCAGCTGCCTTTATTCATAACTGTGCAGCTCTTACACTGCGACTCTGAGGGGTCAAGCACAGACACAATAACAATGACAACTGCTGCATACAGATTATTTTTGTTTTTGCAACCTCGTGTTAAGAATCTTGTTGCAATTGTTTAACAGTTTGAATGACCGTAATAAACGGACCTTTGTCTTATTGAAACATTTATTTTGGACCTTTAAGATTTGTATTTGAGTACCCCTGGGCTAAGCCAACGCTTTAAGCCTCTGAGGATCTGCTTGGTGGTGTAATTGACGCACACCTTGTTTTTGCTGCCGAATAAAAGTCAGAAACAACGTTTCCAGTTCGAAATAGTCCATTTATTTCCCTTTTTACTGGTTTCTGGTTCCAGTGTCACCACACGATATTTATGGTTTACACAATACCTTTTGCTTTATTTTTAATCTCGTGTTTGTGTGTGTGCTCCGTGTGTGCTCCGTGTGTGTGTTCTCCGTGTGTGGTCAAAAACGGTATGGGCCTTCCGGTGGAACCTCTCACCAACAAACATAGGTTGCTACCTTTATACCCGCAGTTAATTGGCTCCTACAGACACACTTTGATTATCAGCCCATCCAGGGCTGGACTGGGACAGCAAATCGGCTCTGGCATTTAGACCCAGACCGGCCCAAATCCATAAAACAAACGAATAGTAGCGGTTATTGACAAGAAGAATAACTCAGTATAATTTAAAAAAACGCTATTATTATCCTTTTTACGTACCAGGGGCAAACTAAACTAATACATACAACAAGTATGTGTAACTATCAATCATTAGAAATTAGACCTTCAAACCCTCTCACAAAGCGAACAGTGACCGAGCACTAATAGGGGGGTCTGATGGTGGTGGAGGCGGGGAGGGAGCGGATCAACAGCTTGAGCAGCTGTCAACTCAACATTGTAAATAACTAACAAAAGACGATCACCGGTTCATCTTGTTTTTGGCTTGAGAATAGTTTGGGCAGCGTGAGAGCGTGAGATTGAGAGTGAAAGCGTGTGTCACACGCCAGATGCGTGAGAGTTGGCAACTCTGGAGTACCTGCTGCAGGTGGGGCACCAGTTATACGAGAGGGAGACAATAGCTGTACTTATTTTTTATGAGCCACATGCCATGATGCACCAACTTCAGACTTCCTTACAGAGCCACTCCTCCAACACACACGAACGCGCACATGACCAATGAGGGCACAAGATAAGTTTGTGCACAGATGGAAGGCTGACAGGCAGGTAGGCCAACCCAAGTTCCCATCAGCAAAAACACGTGGGTTTGCTATCCTGGCTCCAAAATGGTGGAATGAGCTCCCCATTGAAATCAGGACAGCAGAAAGCCTACACATCTTCCAGACTGAAAACTCATCTCTTTCGACTCCACTTCGAGCGATAGAACTATTAACAAAGCACTTATATACTAATAAAGGGCTGGCTTATCTAAAGCCAGTTGAGTAGCACTTGAAATGTTTGGCTCTATGAAGCCTGATGTACTTTATGATTCTGTTTTCTGCAAGGTTGTGTCTTCCTGGTGGAACGCACTTATTGTAAGTCGCTTTGGATAAAAGCCTCAGCTAAATGCAATGTAATGTAATGTCTGGGGGGGTATTCCCCCCCCCCAGAAGAAAAGTTTTAAAAATAACCCCTTAAATGATGACTTCTAGTTAATTTAAGGGGGGGGGACCCTATAGTGCCCTGCCGCCCCTTTCTATGACAACACAATAGAGATAGGACCAGATGAGTCTACTATCTTTTCTTGGGCTCGTTTCTCCCACAGCTTGACGCTCTGATATGACTCCCTGATAAACACTGCTATGTCATTGATTAGGTTGAAAAGTGTTCCACATTCGATGACATTTTGGGTAGTTTCAGCCAGGACAAGATTAAGAACAGGAGCATAGCACCACACATGGACATGAGTGGGTGACTGGGAGGTCATCAGTGCAGAAAATCCTTTGTACCGGCCTTGCATATTGGATGCTCCATCTGTTGCATTACCTATACACACATGCCCTTGTCCAGTTTCAGATGCATGAAGTATTGTCCGGTGGATGCATGGCACTTCACTAAAGCCACAAGCCTCTCTTGCACAGTCTCATTGACATATTTTAAGATTACTGAACACTGATCCTGAGAAGTTATGTCTTGTGTTGTGTCCAGCTGAACAGAAGACATTCCGGCCTTCTGGACATCACTGGAGATACTTTCTTTGATTAGACTACCAACAGTTTCTATTATGGAGTTAACAGTAGTTTTGGAGAGTAGGGTGATGAGAGACCCTCTACCTTTTGTTCCACTGGATTGGTGCAATTTCTTGCTCTTCTCTACGCAATCATCCAGATGCTCTTTTAAGCAGACATCATACTTTCCTAATAAAAGGATGAGCTCCAAAATGTTACCGTGGTCCACGGTGTTGTCAGCTAGCATATATGCTCCCTCATTCTCTACCTGCTTGCACTTTCACCACATCCACCACACGCTCCAAAACCTGACGTCTCTTTCAGACTTGTTCCCTATGAGCAGACATCTGACTGCCAGCAAACATGCTTTCGATGTCTGCTTTAGAGCACCGTAAGAAAAAAGCTTCAGCACAGGTTGAATGTGTAATGCTCTTTTCGTGCTCCTCTGTACGCTGGTGTGCGTGCGTCCAATCTGACATTCCAGTTATAAATGTGCCAGTGTCAGTCCTCTTCCCAAATGCCAGACATACAAAACAAAACAACATATGACGTCCCTTGCAATATGACGCCACTTTCTGCTGGTGCCATCTTTACAGGTGAATACCGTCTGCACAACTGGATTTCTGGTATGTTGTTGTGGGTGCTGTTCTAAAAACATCTGTAACATAGATGGCTCGGGCGGGCAAAGTAATCTATGTCCTCCTGCTCTTTGCTCTCCTCACTCTCCTCCTCTGGGGATGCTACCTGGCTCAACACGATGATACAGAATGAATGGATTCCCTGATAGAGGTCCATACAAATAGGCATTGACATAACAATACCACACAGTTAATGGTCAAAACTACATGTGTGCCTCCATTTTTTATCTATTTCTATATTATTCATTCTATATATTGTCCATCAAAACTACCACAACAAGCTGACTATAAACATTTTCTTCAGGTCCCAAAAGACCACTGTTGCCCTTATAACCAAATAAGTAAATACACTAAACAAAACAAGCTGCCAGCTGACAGTAATTGTTCATGAATGTTGGTTAACTTTCAATGAGACAACGTATCAGAGTCCCATTAAGCTATATTTTAACTTGCCAGGGAAAACCTAAAAAAGCCAGCTTACTAGCTTGTAGGCTAACGAATGTTTCTCTTATAATATTTGTCTTATTAATGCTTCATCAAAGGGATATTAATGGGTTCCAGAACTACAGAGTATCATAACCTTAATAATAATCTTTTCCTAATTTTCTTAGCTTCTGCTTACCGCCAGTTCCAGTGGCGGCCGGCCCATAGGGGCGCTAGGGGCGCCGCCCCACCTCTTGCCAGATACAAAATAAAAAATAAAAAAAAATATTAAATAAAAAAAAAAATATTTAAAAAAAATATATTTAAAAAAAATATATATTTTATATTTTAATTTTTAATGAACAAGGTAAATATCATACAATTAGTATCACAAAAATGTATAATCTACAATACAATCTCGTTTAAAATTGTGTTACGATGTCTAAAGTTACTGATAAGTCACCTGTTTCCTGCCTGGCCTTGCCCATGGCATTAGTTTATCATTACGGGGCAGAGCCCCCGAGCGAAACAGCAGCAACCAGCAGGTTGCAAAAGTCTCAATAGTAAACTGTGCCGCCGAAACATAATTTCAGCCAATCAGCGCCGTCAAATATGTTGGTCACGTGGGCGCTCACGTTGGCGCCCATGTTGCTTACGTGCGTTGACGTGATTTGTTTTTTAGACTCGTGAGTAACTAAGGTGACGCAGTATTTGGATGAGAATGGTGTGCAGGTGGAGTCGCTGGAACCTCGGTCCGCCCAAGAGCTACTCTCCAATCCTTTTGAAAGGAGAAGTTTGGGAGATAAATTGATACTTAAAGACCTTGGACCGGACCAACCCGATTTATATCACAGCAGGCTCGTGAAAAAGACAAAACGTATCAACAAGGCTTCTCACATGGCAGCTGGATGCAAACAGGTAAATGCTATCTTTTGTTTCACATGCTTGCTCTTCAAACAGCCGGCGACAGATACGGTCTGTTCAGAAACTAGACAAAAGTTAAACAAGTACAAACCACAGACTGTCTGTGTCATGGAGAATACAGTCGCTGGTTTATTTATGTCTGTAGGCCGTTGTTGTGAGTGTGTACGGTCGGAGCATATATAGCGTTAGCTTAGCCAAGCTCCATTCAGGGAACAAGCATTCTAAAAGGTTTTTCGCCTGCCGTCTGTCTGCAGACTTGTCAAAGCATTAATTCATGGTTTTTACTAACCGGTATCAGTATGTTGTTACGTCGGCATCATTTAGAAACGTGTATTACAATTTAATCACGGTCAAATATGTTCATGTTGTTGTAGCTCCCGAGCCAGCGCGTCTTGTTTGAATGATGCGAGTAAACACAGCTGACAGCTGCGGTGAAACTCGAGCGACTAGAGCGATGCGATAGGAGCGTTTAGAGCGAAGCGAATATTCGCATCGCGTCCGGTCTGAACGCAGCATTAAAGCGAGCTCCACGCTGCACTGGAAACGCGCCATTACATCACCAGAAGTCCTAATTTAAGGGGTCATTTGTCCCAAAAAGAATTTTTTTACTCACTCTATCAATAGCCCCACCAAAAATATTTTCCACCAGCCGCCACTGGCCAGTTCTCCTCGCTCTCCCCCCTCGCGCTGATCTCTCTCCCTCTCATCATCTTCCTCACCACCAATATCGGCCACGGGTTAGAAGAAGATGGACCTGCACCTGTACTAAACATGTCGGTTATTTTGACACAAGCGGCAGCATCAGCACGAAGGGCCTGCTTTTTTCTTGCCCGCAATTGTTCTGCTCTCCCTTTTCGCTTGGCCTTCGCCATTTCTAACTCGAACTTTTTTTTTTCTCAAAAGAAAAAGGCAGTTTGGCTTCAACGGCCGGCTCACCTCCTGGGGGCGTGATTTAATGATGCACACCGAGCGGCCCAAAGGGGGAGGTGATTAAAGATTTGATTGGGCCGGCCCAGTGTCAATTACTAAAAACATTTAAACAGAGGGCCAATCTACCCGTCTTATGGGCCGGGACTTCAGAAAAAAAAGAAAGATGACGTGTCGGCCCAAAAGGCACGTCGGCCCACCGGGAAAATGCCCGGTATGCCAGATGGCCAGTCCACCCCTGAGCCCATCTCTTTGCCTGCTTTAAGAACCACAGTAGCTCCTGAATCTGTTTAGTGGTAATGTTGGAGGAAATCTGGGTCTGGGCCAGTTGAAGATCCGGACCTCTTCAACACTATAGCAACACATTTTAACAGGTTCAGAAGAAGTGGCTGGAGGCAGACAGAGTTTGATGCAAAATAGCTTTTATTACGTCAAAGACATAAATCAAAGTCCGAGCAGACCCCGGAATCGAACTGCTAAACAAACGTTGTTCTAGCACTTTTAGAGCTAAGCCTTCTTGTTCCTTATTGGTTGACCTTGGTGAAGGACGACAAACCACCTCCCAATTTCTTTGTCTCCAAATTTTTCGCAGGCGTTTAATTTATTTACACTTCCGCACACGTGTCCTGGAGGCGCTCCGTCACATTGACCGCTTTTTCACCTTCACCCAGGTTCATGGGAGTTTTACTACTGGTCTTTTCCCCAGTCGTAACCTTGTACCCGATTAGCTTCAGGCAATGTGAAGAATAATTAACCTGAACCTAAAAGTGACATTACGTTCAACCTGACATTAACATTACACTATATTATTATACTGTATTATACCAAGTATTAGAGCATTATACTACCAGGATAAAAACCTCCATCTCAACGTCAGCAAAACAAAGGAGCTGAATGTGAATTACAGGAAGCAGCAGAGAGAGGGACACGCCCCCGTCGCCATCAATGGGACTACAGTGGAGAGAGTCAGCAGCTTCAGGTTCCTCTATAGACTCTATGGGTACTGCCTCTCAACCACACTATGCAAGCATTCACCTACTGAGATATCTATAAACGTAGCCGGCCCCATAGGCGGCGCGTGAGGCTCAGGTTTGGGAAGGCTAAATAACTTTTTTTACCTGACGCTGCTCGCTTCCGGCGTCTATAGAAAAGAGATCAACTCAGTGTGCGGAGTTTAAATCTCTCAAGTCATATTATAGGATAAAGGAAATACAGTTTAAACTGCCGTATGCAGAGAAGACGCCGACGTGTCGCACTTATCATTTATATTACATCATCAATCCGATCATCGATCTTATAATATCATAATATATCATATATTTCCTTATCTGAGTCAGCTTCTCCAGCCGTATCTGGCTGTGCAACACTTACAGTGTCACATACTGTATGCAGAAGTATTATTTTAAGCAACACATTATGTTGACGAAACACTCGAGTCAAATGTAATTAAAGTCAGATCCACTCGTGTCTTAGACGGGGCAGTGATATCATAAAACTATACGCTTTCAAACACTCGGTAGGCCTAGTTATCTTTTAAACAATAAGTTCCATGTCAAAAAAGTCACATTTTGTCGTAAAACTGTTGAAATATAAGACTATGAAAAATACGCGACTACAAAGACTACAAATCCCAAATCCCATTCTGGCTCGCGTAAGTGATGTCACAGGCGATAATGCTCCAAGTGGTTGCGACTCGTAATTAAAGCGAAGAAGAAGAAGATCTCATAACTGATTTATTCCCTCCAATAAATAAGAGATTGCTACAAATAAATTAACTTTTACAAGATGCCGGTGTGCTTTGTACCAGGTTGTAATCACATAAGTGATCATACCACTTGCTCGTTCTATCGATTCCCGTCTGATGAAAGGACTAGGAGTCGCCGGATCAGACATATCAGGTAATACACATGTTGTGCATGGAACACAGTCAAGTTAGCTACCTAGCTAGTAGCGACGAGTAGCGAGCACGTTAGTTAGCATTACATTACTTTAGTAATGGTAGCCTTACCATGAAATTATTATTTTATTACATGAAGTAAACTAAAGCAAACAGATATTGTTCTAAACTGTATTAAAGTAAACAGGTATTATCTTGAACTGTATTGAAGTGAACATGTTTTATTTGGGACTGTTTTAAAGTAATCCTATATATATAAACCTTCTTACATTCACTTTCCCAGACACCCTGACACACACACACACTACACTCCCTGACCAAGATATCAACACACACACACATACACTTTCCCAGACACCCTGACACACACAATACACTCCCTGACCAACACAAAAAAACACACACACACACACACACACACACACGTCATTTTCAAGGTTCTTTTTGGGGCCAATATAATCTCAAGTACTGATAGCTTTGCATGACATTCTTCTGGACGTGTTTCATTGTGATGACAGTAAGGGTGAGTCAATCTGTTTGTTGGAAAGACAGTAGTTGAGTGATTACTGAGAGAAAATTATTAGAAGAGATAATTATTCAAAGTGTTGTTACTGACCTTTTTCTCTTTTATTTCCTTTCCCTCACCTGTAACTGCTGAGACCCTGAGGAACATGCACACTGACCTGCCCTGGCAACCTGATTTCCACTGTACGTAATAGTATTTGATTATGGTATATTATTTATATACTTCAAAGGCACAATGCACCCCCAGAGACACACATGTATTGAGTGTGATATTGTGCATAGGTCAAGTGAAATCATCTTTACACACTAGAAAACTGTAGGAGCGGCAACTTGTTTTGAAATTGAATTTTTAATATCCGATAATAAAGTTGTTCTGTTTTCTTTATTCTTCTCTCTTCCCAGCTCCATCCATCACCGTGCTCTGTTCCTGCAGGTCCTGCTTGCTAATCAATGCTTTATTTTTTTACACAATTACAAATAAAGTCAATGTATTGTATGACATGAAGTTGTGCTTCATTCGGAGTCAATAATAATTTCATTCTGCCTTCATCCATTCTGCTTTCAACTGCACAATGATTGTGGACTGCACCGACATCCATTGGTAAGATGAACCAAGCAAAGAGGGTCACCATCATGCCCAAGGACATCCAGCTGGCCCGCCGCATCCGCGGAGAGAGGGCTTAGACTGACCCGAGACCAGCACACCCAAATACAACGGCTCTTTTAAGAGCCACCTACAGTTTCAAAGAGTTGCAATCCTACGTTATTATAATGATTAAACTGGTTCATGTATCACTTAGTTTACTGAACCGTGATGAATGAAAGAAATGAGTGAGGTAGTGGTTTACTGAAGTTACAAAGACATTAATATATGAGTAACAGGTCAGTGTAAACACAAGCTTCTGTCAATTATGGATCATTCAAACTATATACAAATAATATGTAATAACGTTCTAAAATAAGTATTCGGTATATTCCTTGATAGGTTTTGGAGAAGTTGTTTTAAAGTTTACTAAAATCTATCGTTTCAACTGTTTCACTTTATAAAAAGGAACAGGTGAGTAGAGCATCATTGAGTTTCTTATTCTGTCAGTAAATTATCCAGATGAAATGTTTATCATTATTTTAGTCAACCCTAAACAAATTGATTGTACCTTTTTAATAATGACCTTACATGGTCGACAAAGTTAAATTAACTTCAGAAAATCAAATCAATTAATTTCTCCAACAGTCAACTATTTTCATAAAGAATATATATATTTTTCAAAGTCAACTTTATTGTCAATCTTACTCAGTTTGTGTTTATAGACAGAGAGATCAAAAAGACTTTTAAATCAAATAAAATTATACAATTTACAGATATGTATACAAATATATATATATATATATATATATATATATATATATCCTATATACACCATCATGTATAATGATGGTGGACACTTCACTGTCTGGATGGAAGCTTGCTGGTCTCTGCTCAGTCGCATTGAGGCAAGCATTGCCTCAAGCCCCCGACCCCCATGCCCCTTCACCAGCTCCGGCACGGTGACAATGGCCTGATGTTGAGGCCGAGGCTCTGGCTCAGGTGACAAAAGCCATGCCATGCCACACTGTGCGCCCCTCAGTGCAGACCTGAACCAGTCCACATCCTGAGTGGCGATGTCTCTGGCCAGTGGGTTGTATGTCTCCTCTCACTGTTGGTAAAGTTGAGACACCGGCTGGACTACTTTGGAAGTGCCAGGCTTCCTCCACTGGCACTCAACATCTGTGGAGCTGATCTGCCACATGGCACATATTGCCGATGCTGCAGCGTGGCTGCATTTGTACATCCCCCGTGCACAATCACAGACAGCGCTCTGCATCGCGCCATCGTCTCCCATGCAGATCTGTACAAATAAAGTAAGTACCATGTTTGTTAGCATGCTATAATAGATTGAATGAGCAATAATACAAGGATGGTCCGGATCTGGGGGTGGGAGGGGTTATTTTTCCATAGTTTTGTCCTCTTGTCTGATTGTTGTTATTGTTTGTTTTTTCTGTATTTTTTGTAATGTGTGTTGTACTGGTTGTGATTGTACATTGTATTTTTCTAAATGTGTATGAATACATTTTTGAAAAACATTTGATCAACAATAAAAAAGGATTTGGTCAGGATCTAGACTCAGTGTGTAGTTTATTAATTAATCAATGCTCTCTACATTAAGAAAACACATACCAGTGTACCCGAGGGAGTCACGCACAGCTGTGCCTGGATAACCAAACAAATTGACAAGATAACCAAAACCCTTGAATCTACACACAGCAAATAAACTCAAATGACACAACGAGATGTAAAAGGAGATCACACATACAGTATAGTCGATATAAAACTGGCCGCTTCAATCTGAAGAGCAACTAAAACAAAACACGGGAGTTTACCTTGTTCTTGTGAACACTAATGTTATCCACAGCATACACAGACCACGAAGTTCTAAAGGAGAACACTAGTTACTGAAACAAAACACATTGCACTCATATTACTCACCGAAACCTTGTAAAGCCGGTCCCGCTGCTCTTACAGAACCGACTAACTCCCCTTTCGTGTATGGACAGCTCTCAACATGCCCAGACTTGTAGTGATGTTCACCTCGTTTTATACTTTTATTCTCATTCTGAAAGAAACAGGTGAAATTTGCTAACGTGACGGCCGTCTTTGTGATGGTGACGCGTATTGTGCGAGACTAGAGACCTGTAGTTCACTCAGCGGTTTCACACAAAAAAATGTGTAACTTCACAGTTTTACGACACATTTAAAATTTTTTGACTTGCAAAATATTCTTTTAAATTGACAAACATTATATGTGTCATTCGTGGCACAATTCAAACGGGATCAAAAGATAACCTTTCTCTCTCCATTGACTTCAATGTATAATTGTACGCTTCCGGGGTCCCATGGAGGCTCCCGGAAAGGGAGGGACTTCGCCTCTCTGTACACTTGTCCCTGTTTGTGATTGGTCAAATGTAGCTAACCCCGCCCCTTTCACGTGAATGCGCTCTCAGCTGGTGAGAGAAACCCTGGCTTGATTTACCGAGTTGATAACCAGCGTCGTAGGACCGCTTAGCGAGATCTCGTTTGTTAGTTTGTTGTTGTTAGTTTGTTTGTTACTCAAACATATCCAGGGTATGTTGAACTGGCTTCGTAGTACAGGGCACAGGTGGCTAGCAGCGCTAATGTCAAAGACACAGACATTATACATTACATTTGTATTTTACCAGGATGCAGTGACACAAATATTTGGGAAGGCTTAGCCTTAGGTGTGTTGTTGGATGTCTCGCTGATCACCCCTCAGCAGGATGCCCCCACCTCAGGGCGGAAGCGATTATTCGGACAACTGCATTAGTCATATGAACAATCTTATCCACGGTGTAGCCGCCGCAGCTGGACGTGTGATGAAATATACAGGGAAAATGCATATTAATCAAGTGGAAACAAAATGCAAAAAAGTATTAAATGTATTGCGAGCTGTAGCTGGATGCAACTGGGGCACAGACAAACATGCATTAATAGACATTTACAGATTAATTATGAGGTCCACAATAGACTATGGTTGTATAGTGTATGGAGCAGCAGCAAAAACATCGCTTTTATTGATAGAATAAAATATAAAGCATTGCGGCTGTGTATTGGAGCGATAAAGTCATCTTAATGCAGTTCTGATAGAAGCAGGAGAGACACCTCTGTATATCAGAAGAGAGAAACTCTGTGGACTCACTGGGTGAGGCTACAAGGACGTGGAGAGGAAAATATCACAAACAGAATTGCTGGGAATATACAAAGTTCCAGGGGCGTGGGTTTGGCTGGACAAGTAAGGAGAGAACGAGGGCCTATGGAGTGGAGACCATAAAGTTTGCCAAAGCAAGCCCATTTAGCAGTGTTCCCCCATGGCTTTTCCCAGAGGCTAATATAGATGTGAGTATCATAGAAAGGAAAAAAGAGTGGCAAATAAAATGAAGTGGGAATTAAAACGAGTATGTATCCGAACGAAAAGTATTACAATTACCTACACATTTACCCAGATGGATCGAAGAAGCAAGAATGTGTGGGGATAGGCATGTATATCAGTTTATACAGCAGAAATACTAGCAGCAATTATTGGGCTACAATCATTTGAAGAGGTCAGACCTGATAGGGTGGTGATATGCACAGACTCACTATCTGCTTTGGAAAGCATACAGTCCACAATAACAGTTAGAGAAGATGTAATCATTGAACTTAACCACTGCTTACTGAGACTTCAGAGGAGGGGAATATATGTGCAGTTATGCTGGGTGCCTGCACATGAGGGGGTTCAAGGGAATGAGCATGCTGATAAGTTAGCAAAAGAGGCGTTACAAAAGGAAAAAGTTGCATTAAAGTAAAGTTGCATTATCACTAGACTCAGACTGGATCATACAGGATTAAACGGCACAATGTTTTTAATGGGAAAAAGCGAAGTTGAAGAATGCAGGGGGTGTGGTGTGAAAGAAAAAGTGTAACACATCATATTACACTGCAACATGTACAAAACAGAGAGGTAAAAACTAAGAGACAGGGTCAGAGAGACAGGAAGCGAGTGGAGGCTGATGGGGTATAATTCCACAAGTGGTGATAGGATGATATGGTGATACACACTCTTGTACAGTAGGTACAGTAGGTAAGAAGAA
This sequence comes from Pseudochaenichthys georgianus, assembly GCF_902827115.2. NCBI lineage: Eukaryota > Metazoa > Chordata > Actinopteri > Perciformes > Channichthyidae > Pseudochaenichthys > Pseudochaenichthys georgianus. The sequence goes on from NC_047519.1 coordinate 38,521,541, forward strand.
GAACCTGTATCGAGGTGGCGTCTCGTCGCTACGGTAGTGATGGCAAAATGAAGCTTTGAATGAAGCATCGAACCACTTGGACAATTGTGTCAGAAATAGGTTCATTTCTCGAAGCTTCAGTTCAGGCGAAGTGCAAGGCTGCAGTGGGTTTAACGTATCTTTGCCTTGAAAAATATTCAATGCACACACTCACTAAGACTGAATATCATGTTCTATTTGCAATTAAAGATTGATAATTGTGTGTATTGGGTTATTGAGAAGAGACTAGAGAGTACTGAACATTATTTTGGGTGGAGAGGGACTTTGATCAGTTATTAAAGTATTAAAGTTGAAAAGCAATGATTAAAAGTCAATCCATTCCGGGCTATGAACCAGCTGCGTGGGGGATATCGCCACATTCGGGCCGCCGGCTCTGTCCACTGGGCTATCTATTCCTTAAAGCAGTGGTTCTCAACCTTTCTACACCAAGTACCACCTGAGAAAATAGTTGGCTCTCCAAGTACCACCATATGACCAATGTTAAAATACAGTCTATATACAGTTCATGCAGGACTCGGAGGCAAATGTATTCATAATAACATTATTTATTGTCAGCAACAGCTACTTGTACAAAGGGCAGTCCCTCTCCCTCTCACTCATCACTCACTCACTCACTCACTCACTCACTCACTCACTCACTCACTCACTCACTCACTCACACACACACACACACCACAATTGAGAACATAAAGAACAAAATAATAACTTATTCTCACACAACAAATGACAACTGTACAGTACTTCAATCATACATACACACACACACACACACACACACACACACACACACACACACACACACACACACACACACACACACACACACACACACACACACACACACACACACACACACTCAATTAAATGCAATAGCTTTATTAGCATGACCATAGTGACATATATTTCCAAAGCTCGATCTAAGTTGCAACATCTATACACAAATACACACAAATAAACACACACACAGTTATAAACAAACTACTTAGAATGTGGTGTATCAGCTCAGTTCTAATTCTCCTACTCCTGATGTCGGGTAACGTGAAACCGAATCCAGGCCCAGAACTGTCTCAGCTGCAAACGCCAGAGGAGTTTAGAACGAAAGACGGATTACGTATTTTTCACCTTAATGTTCGCAGCATGATTAATAAGATGGACTCCATCAGAATATGGGCCGATTCGACTGACTCTGATATCATTGTCCTTTCTGAGACGTGGCTCAAAAAGTTGATAAATATAAAAGATTACAATGTCTTTAGAACAGACCGCGTGGGAAAAGGGGGCGGGGTTGCGATGTATGTTAAAAACCATTTAGACTGCATCTGCATCGAATCCCTGACAAAACCAAAATGCTTTGAACTCTCTGTAATTAAACTATTGCTCCCAAGTGGTTCAGACATTATAGTGGTCAGGATGCTACCGCCCGCCCGCTGCCTCAAGCGAAGCCACGAATATACTCTCCAATCTTCTCCATAACTGGACTAAATCCGAGATGGTTTTACTCGGAGACCTAAACTGGGACTGGCAAACGGATTTACAAAACTCTTTCAAGGACACTTGTGACTCTCTCTGTTTGGTGCAACTAGTTAACTCGCCAACTCGGTTAAACCAAAAAGATTTAGAGAAGTCCACTTTGATTGATGTTATTCTTACAAACGCACCTCACCGTTTCTCCGCAGTAGGCACGTTTTGTAATGATATAAGCGACCACTGCGCAATTGCTTGTGTGAGAACCTGTAAGATCCCTAAAGGAAAGCCACGTTTCATTCACAAGAGGCGATTCAAACATTTCGATGAGCAGGCGTTTCTACATGATGTTTTTAATAGTGATTTACACATTGTTTCACTTATGAGCAGTGGCGTGCACAGACATTTATAGGGGCAGGTGCTCAAGAGAAAAAAAAAAGGGCACCTTCTGAGTCGTCGTGGCGGTCTGGCGGCCGAAATTGTGCGCGAAAATGTGCCGGATAATGGCGGATTTTGTTAGTTTATTTTCGGTTTTTGGTTACTCCTTCCATCTCTCCCTCATTTCGGTCATCATCAGAGAGCACTGTTTCTGAACATGGTGCTGCTCTGGACTCTGACATTTCTGCTTCATCTGTGTCTGACTCAGAGATATTTTCTATGGATTTGTCTCCCTCATCTTAGATGGACTATTGCAGGACAGCAGGGGGCTGCTTCCCTGAGCCTGCTGTACCTAGAATACAAACAATATAGAAATATGATGTTTATTTCAATTATTTGGGTAAGGCAATGCAATGCATGACAACATTAAGACTCACCAGACTTTAACTGTCATGGCCAAAATTCAACACCCTACCACTAGTTGTTGTTTTTCTGTCATTTGGCAAGTAGCTTCATGTCTGATTTAGTATCACCAAAGCACTTATGGCGCATTTCCACTGCAACGGGGTAGCCCCGTTTAAGCGTCCCTAAGCGTCCTCGCTCAGGCCTCGGGCTGCCTCGCTGGCCGGCCGCGGCCGTGGCGCATTTCCATTACAGTTTAGGACCTGGGGTAGCAACGCAGTGTAGGCGGGGCGATCAGCTTTTTGGTCGGAGCGACGCTGGGTAAAACTGCAGTGGCGTCATCTTCAATGCGACACAACTCACAAAACACACACAACAATGGAGGATGTGGAAGCGATCGTTTACTTGTTTCTTGGTGTGTGGCTTGTTATCACAGCAAGAAGGAAAGTGATCACAGCAAGCATTGTATTGTATTCATTGTATTGAACATAAATAAATCCTTTTTTTTTCATATACATGTGTTTGTCAAATGTTTTAAACAAATATTATCTGAATTGAATATTTGAAATTCAAGCACCAGTAAGTACTGCCCCATAATGACATTTGAGGAAATATCAGATCATGAAAAGAAAATCTTTCTAATCAATTAAGCGAATATCAAAGCTAACTATAAACATAAATACTAAAGTGTAAAACACGGCAACACTATATTCATAAATGCAAGTGTAAAATAGTGTGGACAATTGTAAACATGGATGGAGACTAAAGTATCCACAACATAAAATAATATATTAAATATAACCTCAATCTTTCTTCTAGACATGTTAAAAGCTTGCTTGAATGGGTTATAGGTTTATTTTGTTCTCGTCTTTGAAATATATAAGGAATGTGTTGTTTGAGTCTAGTAGAACGAGGGTATTACAATTGAGCAATTTCTACATGTATAATGTATTTATCATGTATTCTTAATACCATTACAAAATAAACATGTAATAATGTTTTAGAGGAGGACCTCAAGCTAGCAAACTCAATTTCTTGCTTTAAATCTCTTAAAAGTAAGGGGCTTTTTCCTAACTGATGGTGTTTGTTATTGCTTTATAAATTCATGTATGTTTATGATTTTTTTCTGTTGGGTGCCATTCATTATCAACAAGAGATAAGATAAGTCAAAGAAGTACTTTATTGATGGCAGTATAAAAATACAAATGTTGTATCAAAAAGGCATGCCATTAAACAATACAAATAAAAAATGTAAAACTGTATTGCAGCCAGCATAAATATACATGGAATTGTAAATATAAAATTAACATTTTAAAGAAAATAAATAAACAAGGAAGTACAAATGTTGCATTTAAAAATTAACTAGATAAAAAATATATAATATGTACAATAACTATTAAGGTTTTTTGAAGTATCAGGGAGGAGACGGGCCACGTCGGCTGCCCAGTCATGGTGCCGTTCCTGCTGGGCCCGATCCTCACCTCCTCGTTTCCTCTTGCCTGGGTGACAATAAGATAATAATTAGCAATAAGGAAAACACACAGGACAGGTACAGGTCACACAAGGATATAAGAATAACATGTATAAACAGAACAACAGTAAGGTGAACTAAAGAAAGTTCTGGCCCTGAATGATTGTGAAAAGTGAATTACATTACGTCCAGCCTGTTGATAATGAATATAAATATATGTATATGATAGGATGTCACACACAACTGTACTAGCTGCTTACTAGCTAAGACTTTACTTGTAACAGAGCATTTCCACACAGTGGTATAGCTTATTTTAATTACTGACGATGGATGATCCACGGTTTAAAAAAACAATTCCAGTCGCTTTGCCATTTCTATTTCTTACCTAGAACCACACGCTGCGGTGTCGTGATGGCACTCGGTGTTGGTGGTTGAGTTGGTGTCGATTATTCGGCTGGGGTCCGTTCTGGATTCGATGACGAAGTGGACGGAACACTGCCATCACCCGTTGTTCGGGAATGTTCCTCCTCACGAGTCCCAATGTAATCATCTAGAACAGCAAAATGACTTGTTAATTCCACAAACTACTGCAGCACAATACTAAATAGCAACAGCAACTATAGAAAAGAAAAACTGAACGTAAACAATGGCACATATGGTGCTAAGGCTATCTGCCTTAGCTAGCTATGTAGCTCTCCGGGGCTCCATAAAAGCATGGGTTGTCGAACATTAATGTAAGGATAAAATAGACTTCTTTGTTAGAAGTGAGCGTACCTTGCAGGGACTCCAGTAAAGCCGTTGCCGTTTTCCCTACATCGCAGGAAAGTCCTCGAAAATCCGCGCTCGGACATCTGTGCAGAGACATCCTGGAACACTTTCACATTTCGCGTTGTTCCGTCGAGCTCCCGCTGGATTTTATCATCCCCAATGAGATGTAGGAACGTCGTCACCTCCTCGGTCGACCACGGTGTGCTTTTCTTCGACGTTGCCATTTTTGTAGCTCCTCCGTTTACAAAATGCTGCAAGCTTGCTTCTTGATATATATGTGACGCGAGGGATGATCTCGCGCGCGATCTTGTGACGATTCTCTCTGACCAATCAGCAGTCGAGTGTTGACGTCACAGCCCTGGCCTGGTCTGATAGAACCACGATTTTATGGGGCCGGAAAAAGAGGGAAAAAGTACCCGCTAGCCGGTACTAGGCTATATGGAAATGCCACCAAAAACTGGCCTGGCCGCTTGAGGACGGTCCAGGACGCTTAAACGGGGCTACCTGCTGCAGTGGAAATGCGCCATTAGTGTGGTTAAAATAAATGGTGGGCCTCTCAATAAAATTATATTATTATTTATTATTATTATTACTACTATTATTATCACAGTTCAAATCTGAGCATGAAAGGGCTCTAGACAGACAGTTTGTCCCTTAACATGACTCTGATCTTTCTTCTTCATCTTCATCATTGATGATAGGTAAGGGTTCATCAGGCACATCTGCATCCTCATCTTCCTTGCTGGTAGGCTCAGGCTGCTTTACCCAGGAGAGCAGAGAGCTGCTTCCCCGGGCTGCTTGCTGGAGCTCTCTTTGTTTTTCTTTTCTTATCCTGTCTCTTCTTGGCATTATTCTACAAGTGGTACATGCAAGTAGCTAAATCAATGTACTGCTCTGCTGTGCATGATAATTAAGGATTAATCTCCGAGAAACATTTAACAGCAGCATTAATGTAAACCTATAAGGTTACTAGGCTACTACTTATATTGTACTTTTTGAGGCATTTTTACTTTACTTGAGTATTTCCCATTTTCAATACTATTTACTTCTTCTCCACTACATCTCAGATGCAAATATTCTACTTTTACTCCACTACAATTATTTGAAAACTTTAGTTAGTTACTATGTAGATTTTGATTAAGATTATTACAAAACATACATTTAATCACTTCAGCCCTAGCATAATGACGCATTGTGAGCGTGTAGATCTGCTATTTTCAAAAGTGCACAACGAGACTAAATGGATGGATGCAAGAAAAGAAGTGAAGTTATAGTTTAGTTTGGCATCTGATTTAGGGTACTAAACAATACACTCGTTGTATTAGTTACCTGGTGGTTACTTACTTGGTCGTCACTAGGGCACTTTTAATCGTGTTGCTGCGTGCTGCTGAACCACAGACCCGCCGTGGCCTGCCTGACTGACTGACTCTGCGCGCTGCGCGTTCACGTTGAGAGCAGGGAAGGGAGGGGATGCAGCCAGGGCACGTACGGGAGTGCCGCGGGGCACGTGTGGGGATGTCTGACAAAATTACAACGCGCATTTGGGGCATTGCTGTATATATGAGAAACTTTTAATCCAGAATTGATCGATGTTACCATGAGCCACATACAGTACACTGTAAAAAAAAACAAAAAAACGAACTTTTAAAAGGGCACATTGCTGTCCAGAGGGCAAAACGGGCAGGTGCTCAAGCACTACCTTGAGTCTATGTGTGCACGTCTCTGCTTATGAGTATGACCGATGTTGAGTTAGCATGGAATTATTTTAAATCCACCTTCTTGGCTATATGTGACAAGCATGCTCCTTTTAGGACATCTAGGATAAGCGGTAAAGACAACCCCTGGTTTAATGATTCTATATCCTCTCTCATTCGACAGAGAGACACTGCCTGGGCTAAAGCAAAGAAATCGAATATTCCATTAGATTGGAATCTGTATAGGACATTAAGAAACAAATGCACGAAGCTGATTAAAGACTCTAAATGTGCCTACTATCTTAATGCAATACATGACAATTTGAATAACCCTGCAAAGTTTTGGAAACTTGTTAAATCCTCCTCAGGTTCTATCACTCCAAACAGCCTTCCTGATCTCTTAAGGGTAAATCAGAGTGAAATCAAGGGCAAAATGGATATTGCAGACAGCTTTAATAATCATTTTATTTCTGCTGGCTCAATCTTTGATTCTAGCAACTCAGAGATGATCGCTGCAGAAGGAGAGCCAGGTTCTCCGCCACTTGACCCTGATCAACTGTTCACCTTTGCCCCCATCTTGACCTCTCAGGTTCACAAAGCTTTAATGAGCCTAGATGTAAAGAAATCTTCAGGCCCAGACAAGATAGAGCCGTTCTTCTTCAAAGTTGCTGCAGGTCTGATTGCAGAACCCATAACCTCTATTTTGAATCTCAGTCTTTGTGCTGGTGAATTACCTTGCTCATGGCTCAAGCACTTTGAGATTTGTCTTGGCAGATGAGAAGCGCTATATAAATTAAATATATTATTAAATATATTATGGAAGTCGGCCATGGTTCTCCCCTTGTTAAAGGGCGGAGACCCCTCTGACCTAAATAATTATCGCCCTATTTCCAGACTGTCTGTCATGGCCAGGGCTGGACTGGGACAGCAAATCGGCCCTGGCATTTAGACCCAGACCGGCCCAAATCCATAAAACAAACGAATAGTAGCGGTTATTGACAAGAAGAATAACTCAGTATAATTTAAAAAAACGCTATTATTATCCTTTTTACGTACCAGGGGCAAACTAAACTAATACATACAACAAGTATGTGTAACTATCAATCATTAGAAATTAGACCTTCAAACCCTCTCACAAAGCGAACAGTGACCGAGCACTAATAGGGGGGTCTGATGGTGGTGGAGGCGGGGAGGGAGCGGATCAACAGCTTGAGCAGCTGTCAACTCAACATCGTAAATAACTAACAAAAGACGATCACCGGTTCATCTTGTTTTTGGCTTGAGAATAGTTTGGGCAGCGTGAGAGCGTGAGATTGAGAGTGAAAGCGTGTGTCACACGCCAGATGCGTGAGAGTTGGCAGCCCTGGAGTACCTGCTGCAGGTGGGGCACCAGTTATACGAGAGGGAGACAATAGCTGTACTTATTTTTTATGAGCCACATGCCATGATGCACCAACTTCAGACTTCCTTACAGAGCCACTCCTCCAACACACACGAACGCGCACATGACCAATGAGGGCACGAGATAAGTTTGTGCACAGATGGAAGGCTGACAGGCAGGTAGGCCAACCCAAGTTCCCATCAGCAAAAACACGTGGGTTTGCTATCCTGGCTCCAAAATGGTGGAATGAGCTCCCCATTGAAATCAGGACAGCAGAAAGCCTACACATCTTCCAGACTGAAAACTCATCTCTTTCGACTCCACTTCGAGCGATAGAACTATTAACAAAGCACTTATATACTAATAAAGGGCTGGCTTATCTAAAGCCAGTTGAGTAGCACTTGAAATGTTTGGCTCTATGAAGCCTGATGTACTTTATGATTCTGTTTTCTTCAAGGTTGTGTCTTCCTGGTGGAACGCACTTATTGTAAGTCGCTTTGGATAAAAGCCTCAGCTAAATGCAATGTAATGTAATGTCTGGGGGGGTAATTGGCAATTGTTCTGCTCTCCCTTTTCGCTTGGCCTTCGCCATTTCTAACTCGAACCTTTTTTTTTTCTCGAAAAAAAAGGCAGTTTGGCTTCAACGGCCGGCTCACCTCCTGGGGGCGTGATTTAATGATGCACACCGAGCGGCCCAAAGGGGGAGGTGATTAAAGATTTGATTGGGCCGGCCCAGTGTCAATTACTAAAAACATTTAAACAGAGGGCCAATCTACCCGTCATATGGACCGGGACTTCAGAAAAAAAAGAAAAATGACGTGTCGGCCCAAAAGGCACGTCGGCCCACCGGGAAAATGCCCGGTATGCCAGATGGCCAGTCCACCCCTGGTCATGGCCAAAGTCTTTGAATCTCTTGTAAACGAACAACTGAAAAAGTTTCTAACTGACCATAATATTCTTAACGAGTCTCAGTCAGGCTTCAGATCAGGCCATAGTACTACTTCAGCGGCTATGCTAGTCTCAAATGACATAATTGAAGCACTAGACAAGAAAAAACGCTGTGCAGCATTGTTTGTTGATCTGTCTAAAGCTTTTGATTCTGTGGATCATGCATTGCTACTGCAGAGGCTTGGCTGCATAGGTCTTGGCAAAATGGCATTGAGCTGGTTTAAAAACTATCTATCTGAAAGAACTCAGTGTGTCTCAGTAGAAGATTATACCTCAGCTGCTCTTATTGTAAACAAAGGTGTCCCACAAGGTTCTATTTTGGCCCCTGTCTTATTCTCCATCTTTATAAATGAACTAGGAAATGGGATAAACCCAGCACGGTTTCATTTATACGCCGATGATACAGTTGTTTACACAGTGGCTTCCTCTTTAACTCAGGCCATAGAGCTTCTACAGGATGCTTTTAATACACTGCAACACTCCTTGCTAAGGCTAAGACTGGTCCTTAATGCAAAAAAGACCAAGTACATGACCTTCTCTCGCTCTCGAGCTAATACAGCTGTCCCTCCGATTCTGACACTGGAAGGGACATGCCTTGACAAAGTAGCATCCTACAAATATCTGGGCATATGGATTGATGAAAAGATGGCCTTTGATGTTCATATTGGGAACCTACTGAGAAAACTTAGACCTAAACTGGGCTTTTTCTTTCGTTTAAAGAAATGTTTCCCGTCTGAAGCCAGGAAGAGAATTGTGCAGAGTTCCTTTCTGTCTGTATTAGACTATGGCGATGTGATCTATATGCATGCTTCTTCCTCCCTGCTTAAAAAGCTGAATTCTGCGTTACATACTCCTATACGTTTTGTAACGGGTGCAGGCTCTCGCACCCACCACTGGACTTTGTATCAGTCCTTAGGATGGTCCTCTCTGTCCCAAAGAAGACAATCACACATGTTGATTGTTATCCTTAAGTCATTGCTCGGTAAGCTGCCCTTATATATCTCCAGACTTCTGTCCTTTTATACTTGCTTTTTTAATACCAGACGAGCAGCAAATGGAATGCTTTTAAATGTTCCTTTGATGCAGTCAGAGCTCGGTAAAGCTGCATTCTCCCACTATGCTCCCGTTTTATGGAATACGCTGCAAGTAAAACTTTGTCTAGAGGCACTTCCTACTGTAAATGCTTTTAAAGGTATGCTACGATTAGCCCTTCATGAAACATGTAACTGTTTTACCTAATGCTATTGCTGATGTGATTATGCTTCTTGCCACTGCACAAATGGCCTTCTGTATTTATATTTGAATTGTATGTTTTTTTTGTTTAATGCCCTTGTTGTTATGATTCTGTTTAGTTGTATTTTTGTTGTGTGCTTTTGTGTGCTATTTCCTGTCTCACCCCTCTCTTCTCTGTGTTCCTCTGCAGGGCTGGCGTGTGACAGAGAGTTGGCTGGCTCCTCCCAGTAGCAGACGAGGCACACCTGTTTCCACTCACCTCTTCACCTGGAGAGATAAAAGCCCGGTCCTCATGCCACTTCCCTGCCAGATAATTCCTCTGTGTTTCGACCCTCCGGTGTGTCTCGCTGCTCTCCTTGTTTGGATTTATTGTTTGGATATTTGGCCAGCCAACTTCCTGACTCCACTGCCGTATTTTTTGTTTTCTGCTTGAATTAAGCTTTTTGTTTATTCACCATCTCTCTCCAGTCTTTTGCTTTGGGGTCCAAAATTCTATAGGCCGTAACACTTGTTTTATGTTGAAACTTGTTGTGTGCCGTGTTGGTCAGGACTCCCTGGAAGAAGAGATCTTGTATCTCAATGGGACATTCCTGGATAAATAAAGGATAAATAAATAAATAAAAAATCATCAAACACATCTGATAAGGGGAATTTTTTGTCCTGTAAGAAGACTTGGACTTTTCTGTGCAATTCAAAAAGCCTTGAAAGCACTTTCCCTCTTGATAGCCATCTTACTTCTGTATGGAGCAGAAGTTGGACATGCTCGCTGCCCATCTCATCACAGAGCACTTGGAATAGGCGAGACTGCATCGGTCGGGCCTTTATGAAGTTCACACTCTTCACAGCAGAGTCCAGCACAGACTTCAAGCCATCGGGCATCTTCTTCACCGACAGCGCCTCCCGGTGGATGCTGCAGTGTGTCCATCGCATCTCCGGTGCGACCTCTTTGATCCGAGCTGCTACTCCGCTGTGGCGGCCAGTCATAGCCCTTGCGCCGTCTGTGCAGACTCCAACACACTTTTTCCATGCAAGTCAATAGAGAACCGCAGTGACGCGTCCTAAAACCCGGATGTAAACTCCTTCCGGTTCCTTCGTCAAAAACGCAATGCAATTTCTCCATAGGATTTTGGAAAATAGCTCGAAATAAGGTCTGTGATTGAAACACATTTAAGAGACGGATCACGTTTTGTTCAGCCGGATAATATCCACATGTCTATCCTACTTTTATAATTTTCGAAGCATAAATCTAGTCGCAAAATGCTAACGTTATGCTATAAAGGAACTACAGCAGGGTCGCTGCTTCAACGTCACGCCAACTTAAGATCCATATTCAAACATACAGATTGTAAATGGTACAAGTTGAAGTGTTCGTTTGAACAGTTTGCAGGAGGCAGGAACTTGCTTTCAAGCAGAACAGGGCAAACAAACTTAGCGGGAGTGTTTTACGTGTTCGGTGTAATGACGTACAACGGCCTGGACAACTTCTGTAGTCCTATTCAGCCACTTGTTAACAACCATCGTTTTTCAGACACGTAAACTCTTCAAAAATCACCAGCTGGGTCACTGCTGATGTATTTAATGTCGTAGAACAAAACGTGATCTGTCTCTTCAATTTGTGTCAAACACAGACCTTATTTGGAGCTATTTTCCAAAATCCTATGGAGAAATTGCATTGCTTTTTATCGAAGGAACCGGACGTGGTAAAAATGCTAACTTACTTCCGGGTTTTAGGACGCGTCACTGCGGTTCTCTATTCTCTTGCACAAACGCGTCTAGGAGCTGGAATATGTGCTCAGCTGTTGTTCTGGTCTTCAGTGGTTGACAGAACAGAAAGTCTTCCTGAGCTGCACCATCATGTTCATATCTGACATAAACCATCAAATTGGCCAAATCTGCAACATCAGTAGTCTCATCCAGCTGGATGGAATAATAGCTACTACTTTTAATGCGCTCAATCAATGTATTTTTAACATCCTCTGCCATCTCTACTATTCTCCGTGACACAGTGTCATTTGAAAGTGACACAAAATTTAACTGTTTGGCAGCCTTCTCGCCACACATGATTTCTGTCATTTCTTTTGCGAGTGGGAGACAAAGTTTTTCGCCAATTGTGTGTGGCTTACCGGCTTTTGCAATGCGGAGGCTGGCACGATACGAGGCTTCCTGGGCTTTGGCTATGGGTGTACAGCTGGATTGGATCGTTGACTTGCACTTATTCAGTTGATCACATTTTCTTGTAAAGAATTCCGCTGGCTTGTCTTGCAGGTGGGCGTGTTTAGTTGTAAGGTGCCGTTGGAGGTGCGATGGTTTCATAGAATTATTACTTAACACTTCACCACAAATCACGCACTGTGGTCTGGGCTCATTATCTGTCCCACTGCAGCTGAATCCAAATGTAATGTAACCCTGGTTGTATTTCCGAACTGGTTTGTGTCTCTTTTTTATGGACTCACTTGCTCTGCTGCTGATGGAGTCACTCGCAGCTACGTTAGCATCGTTAGCACTGGGAGGCGTTGTGGCTGCGCATATCACTGTTGCGTTGCTGGCGGAGCCTGCGCTTGCGCTCGCTTGACTCTCCTCCTCCTCATTCACTTGTTCCCTTTCGCTGGTAATGTTCTCCTCTGTACCTCTCTTCCGTATACCTCCTGTTTCGAGCCACGTTTTTAGCATAATTCCGCTTTCTTCTTTCTTTCATTGCTTGCTTGCAACGTTCTAATCTTTCGCGGGTAGTATGGTCGTCATAGCAACGCCAAAAATAAATAAAAAAATGTTTTTCAATTTCTAAATCTAGAAACAACAATAGCCTATTATAACTAATTCAAACCACAGTTTCAATTATCTCAAGCTTATTTTCATTCGTTGTAGTATTTCGATAGTATGATTGAATGGCGGTCAATACAAATTCTGAAGTTTTTGCCAATCCGATAAAAAATCTTTGAAAACCGTGGATTTTTGGATCTTCAAAGAGCTCGATTACGATGGCCAGTCAGGCAAACAATTACATTTGATCATTTGAAATCGACAATCGGTCTTGATATATGGTTAAATTAAAATCACTAGGCGAGGCTATAATTTCTCCAGCGGTTACTCTCTTGAGCGAGGCAGAACATAATAGTTTTATCATGCCAAAAAGCTGCTGTGTCGTTTATTGCACCTCAAACATTAACAATAATCAGTAGTTCAGTGTTTCTGTACTTACTCTAAGAAGAAAGGACAGTAAAAGAAGAGCTCTGTGGCTTCAGGCTCGATCACCTTTCAAATGACAGCGTTGTTTCCCCCAAAAGTGGGCGGGGCTGTAAAGTCATGTAGATGTTACTCTCATCTATGCAAATCGATAGCCTACTTCTATATTTAACCATATATCAAGCCCGATCGTCGATTTCTAATGGCTTAATGCAATTGTTTGCCTGTCTGGCCATTGGAATCAGGCTCTTTGAAGATCCAAAAATCTTTGGTACATTTCTGATCGGATTGGCAAAAACTTCAGAATTTGTATTGACCACTGTTCAACTGACAGCGTTGTTTTCCCCGGAAAGTGGGCGGAGCCGTTATTTTTGCCCGGAGGTGACGCATTTGTTACTCATCTATAGCCTGTTTTAAATGGAAGTTGTTAAGGAAGGTCCTTACCACCAGCTGCTCTTGCAGTAATAAGTAGTGCACCTTTCTTACTGTCCCAAATGTGCACAATGTAGTGACAGATTTTCGTCTTTTTGTTTACTGTGTTTTCTGTATTTTGTATGTCTGTGTTATGTGAAAGATAAAGGTTAAGGTAAAATAAAAAAAATAAATAAAAAATGTTACATTGTTTTTTTTATATTTCAGATTCCTCCGCGTACCACCTAGCGGGAGCTCGTGTACCGTACCACAGGTTGAGAACCACTGCCTTAAACTATAGAACTTATTTTATATTACTCATAATTGTCTTTTTATTCACAACTTCTCCACATTTCGAAGTGTTTCCCGAGCCAGAACGACCTATCTTTCTTCCTGGCTTGCTCTATAATGATACAATTAAAATGCAATACCAACAACAACTCAACAGCAACAACGCAAACTACGACAACAACCCACACATTGCGCATTGTTTAGAGCGGTTATAAAGTGTTGAAGCGCTCAAATTAGAAACTGTTTCAACCTGTCACCTGTCAGAATAGAGACGAGGCAGTGCATTGAATCGCGTGATTGGACCGCGAACCAGTCAAGTGATTCATTCAGGAAATGAAGCAGTTGCTGGTTCGGACCCTTATTATACATCCATGGTTCGGACGTCACATGTCATGTGATTTGAAGCAAGCTTCGAATCACTGCTTCTATGGAATAGGAAGTCCAGGGTTGAAGCTCATGGATGTATAATAAGAACTGGATACAGCGTGGGAGGCGGGGCCTCATTCATTCCTATGAGAGTTGCTGATTAGCGCATGATGATAAAATGGCCCAACTTTTGAGAGACCGAAACGTCACAGATTACCCGGCATGCCTGAGAAGTATGTGCGCTCATAGCGCATGCGCAACTTTAACCAAAATGCTCGTTCACATCAAGCACGTCAATTTGCGTACACGTAACAGCACCGCGCGTTCATGACAGCATGGTAATGGATTGTTGTTATCATGGATTTGATATTAACGAGGCGGCAGTTAGCAGCTAGCGGCTAGCTAGTAATGATGCTAATGTACACATCCATCGTTATGTAGGCCTACTTATATTACGTTGTAACAGGATCTAGTGATATCCAAGCAACAGAGCTTCATTTAGCATGAAATAATTATTGCACTGTATATATATACACACACAGTGCAATAAGCTTCTTAGTGTAATAAAAAGCTAAAGGGACGTTAATCTAACGTCGGTAATATTAACTTTATTTAATACAACATTTACGGTACAATATGTAATCATACAGCCCATGTAGTATAATGTTTTACAAATGATGAATTACAGCAAACATGTGCAATATATCCATTATTACAGCTCCGTGGGCTGGCAGTAAGGCGATATGGGTCCGTTGTTATTGTGCATCCATGGGTAAAGATAAACGCATGTGACATGTAGCGCGGTCCGTGGGTTAGATGCAGGTTCATAATGCAGAGGGAAATAACTCTCAGAATAACATTATTAGCACATTTTTACAACTTGAGGAACGAATGTTTTTAATAAGGGCTATACAAGTGTTCATACTGGGTAGTTTATTTAGTTTAAAAAAAATTATCCAACGATTTACAGATCACTCTTTCCCCATGTAAGTCAATGGGAAAAAGTGTTTCCGGCCCTGGCAACCACACGGATGTGCAGTACCGCCGTTTGGCCAACACGAATATTTTCATCTGACTCCGGCGCACTTCCTGGGGGCTTGTTGAAGCTACGCTACGGTTCTCTCTCTCTGTGTTCCTGAGGAAGTGTGTGTGAGCTCCAGCACTACTGATCCACCATCTGTGTGTTTGGATACACCTCTGAATGGACTGTGTGCTCTTTTTTCTGGAGCGTTTACCTCGGACTATAGGAGCTAGCTTAGCATGCTAGCTGGAAACACATTAGCAATAGCCTACTAGTCAGATTGAGAGTTTGATGGAGAGAGAAACGGTGTGTTTAACGGAGTTTGCAGGAAAAGGTGATCTAGTAAACATGAGTAAAGTCCAAATGCTGCTGTCGTTGAAGAAGCTGCAACTCACTGTTGAAGAGATATTTGTTCTGTTTGAAAAAACGATAGCCGAGTACGAGGAGGAGCTGTCTCTTTCCAAAGAGGAGAACAAGAGACTCCAGAAACTACTGGACGCTGTGTTACAGCCTCAGCTTCGGATACACAGAGCAGGTCTGTTCCCTTTACCCTTAATTAACACTTTACACTCTTTAGTAGCACTTTATTATCACATTAATAACACTTGTCTTTAGACCCTTTATCAGCTCTTGCTGCAGGTAGTAGATCCTGAAGTAAAAGTACAAACACTGTGAAAATACTCCATTACAAGTTAAAGTACTGCATTCATATCTTATTCAAGTAAAAGTATGTAAGTATTATTAGAAACATGTACTTTATTATAATAATTCAAATTACGGAAGAGCAAACCTACCAAAATAAATATATTTATAAAAATACATAGGCTACATTGAATAATATGCCATTTACTGATTTAAATATTTATAGGATTAGTTTTGTATCATAAAGATAAAGCAACACTTTTTCAGAATAAAGCAAAACTATGAGTTTAAAAAAAACAAAAACTGAGTCAAGCAAAATAAAATAAATTTCAAAAATGTAACTATAAGTTGCAAACAAATCATTTGTGTAATCATGTGAACTATAAGTATTTTTTCTTTGTTTTAACATAGGTTTTTGTTTTCAGTTCTTGTTTCTTCTTTCTCAATGATCAGACTTTTGCTCTCGCTGCAGTTCTCTCTTTTGCACTCCCTCATTTTTTGTTTGAGATTCTGACACAAACCTCCCAGGTGGGCGGGACTTTCAGGGGTGCGTCCCCATTGTCTACTCAGTGTTTGAGTGACAGCCCAGTCCTCCAGCAATTGTACAGTGCAGGAAGCTGCGGTGCGGTAGCTAGCTGAGCGTGGACAGAAGAGCCAGCATTTCAATTATTATAATACCAGGGTTGCCAACTTTGGGTACCTGGCTGGAGTGAGATTTTGATATCATGGGTTTAATTACACATATGCGCACGAAATGACTGCTCTCGTGTCAGTAGCGGGACCTTAGCATATAGGATATACAATATATACCAGGGTTGCCAACTTTGGGTACCTGGCTGGAGTGAGATTTTGATATCATGGGTTTAATTACACTATGCGCACGAAATGACTGCTATCGTGTCAGTAGCGGGACCTTAGCATATAGGATATACAATATATACCAGGGTTGCCAACTTTGGGTACCTGGCTGGAGTGAGATTTTGATATCATGGGTTTAATTACACATATGCGCACGAAATGACTGCTATCGTGTCAGCAGCGGGACCTTAGCATATATATTGGATATATATACAATATATGCAAATACACAATATTGGACACAGACTATAAAGGACACACAGTCTTATTCACTAATGAAAGTCAAACACATGTTTGTTTCCACTGTTTTATTGTGTGCCTGTCGCGATAAGCAATTAATTGACTTATCGTACGATAAATAAAAATGAACTCGATAAATTGCCATTTACATGAGGATGTGACTAGCACTTTGAAAGGATGTACTTGAATTATTATTATTATATATTATCATTATGTCAGTGGTCTAAAATGGTCATACAACGGTGCCGACAATATTATCGTTTATCGCAATAATTTCTGGGAAAATGCATCCAACAAAATTAATTATCGTGAGAGGCCTATACATGAAACACACACACAAACAAATCTACAGACTTACTCCAAACTGCCAAATATATTAATTAACACACTCACTCTCATATACTCTTTGACTCTATGTTGGCCTAGTAGAACAATAAGCAGCATTTTTTTATAATTTCTACTGGATCTTAGATCTGCGCATGCGCAATACGGGTCGGCAGTTGCGGCTCCAGAGTATCTGTGTTGGGTAATCTATGGTAGGGCTAACCCATACAGCGGTGGGGCTCAAGTCAGTATTTGCAATGTAATTACACGCTCCCCTTGACAGTGAAACGCCACGCGTGAGGTTTAGATTATTTCCCTGTCTCAATCCAAATTGAACTGTATGAAATAAAAAGGCACATTTGTCTTGTAGTAAATAAAAAGGGCGACCTGGAGCCAATCCTGCAATTTCCCCACAGGTGAAAGAGTTGACATGCTGAAAGCCCAACCCCTGCAGGAGAGTCTGGGGGGATTCTCCCCCAGGAGATTTTTTGAAATACTAACATAAAATACACATTCTGGTACTCTCTTGAGAAGAAAAATAAAAACATATATTACTCCACGACATATTTAAACAAATGAATGCCATTTTAGTTTTGTGTTACTTTGTTCTGAGAGCTGAACCTGCTGCTCCTCACAGAGAGAAGAGGGAAGAGGCTGAATTAATTACTTTACATTGTGGATCCACAATGTAAAGTAATTCACAGCCTCTTCCCTCCTCTACCCTTATCCATAAGGGTGGATAGCCCCCATTGTTCTGTGTGTTAAAATGAAAGACAGCCCACACACCCATCAATCATCAAACCGTGGGGTCTTATTTCATTACTTGTTGATTTCTATCAACACGGCGCGTTTCCACTGCAGGCCTCGCTCGGTTTGGTTTGGCCTTATTAGGTCCGGCTCACTTTAATGCTGCGTTTCCATTACTCTTTAGGAACTGGGGTAGTTACTATAGTAACGCAGTGTAGGCGGGGCGATCAGCTTTTTGGCGGGCGGAGCGACGCTGCATACAACTGCCGTGAGGTCATCTTCAATGCGACACAACTCGCACAACAACAATGGAGCATGTGGAAGCCATCGTGTCCTTGCTTCTTGGTATGTGGTTTTTTATCACAGCAAGAAGGAAAACTTTGTTTCGGAAAAGGCTGCTTATAGCAAGACGGAATACAGAAGAAGCTGAGGGGAGACTTATGGCAATCGTACAAGGCGGCAGAGACTACTCCAGGACGACTCAACGACAACGCTACTCGGTAAGCTAACGTTAGCTAACTAGCAATGTGTTTCACGCTCATTATATGACAAAAGTGTTTCAAGTATTTAATTAATTGTAGCTACCACTTTTACGTATTAAAATATGTATGCTTTTGTTTGTGTATTTCAGAAGTTAGGTTGCCACCGCAGACCATGTGTTTGGATGCTTGACCGAGCAACCGAGTGGTGGGGTGTGATTGTTCCATCTTTCACACACACTCAGTGGGTGGAGAACTTCAGGATGTCTGAGGAAACCTACGTCTACCTGTGCAATAAACTGCGGCCAGCGATGGAGAGACAAGACACACCATTCCGCGAGTGTAGGGTTTGATGCGCTACCTGAATAGCTAAATATTCATTGTATACAGGAAACTTGAATGTTTTGGTTCATAACATCATCAGTGATATACATTTCTTGTGTTTGTAATTATAAACACGACATTGAAAGATTGTGGGCCATTAAGGCTAGTGCCATTTGTTTTGTTTTTATTATTACTACATTGTATTGAACATAAATAAATCTTTTTTTCTCTTTCACATATGTGTTTGTCAAATGATTTAAACAAAAAAATGTTATCAGAATTGACTATTTAGTAAATATTTGATTTTCAAGCACCACTAAGTACTTCCCGTAATAAGAACATTTGAGCAAATATGAAAGTAAACAAATACAAATATGAAAGTAAACAAATACAAATGATCTCTTATCCCCCTTCTCTTTCTGTTTTTTTCTAAATACCCCCTTCCAGTTTATTTGTAAAAGGAAATCTTTTACTTTAAGTAATGTCAGTTACCAAATAATGTTTTAGGAGGACCTCAAGCAGGCAAACTCAATTTCTTGCTTTAAATCTCTTAAAATTAACTTTTATCTTATGGGCTTTTTCCTAACTGGTGTTTCTTATTGCATGTTTATATCTCTAGATCTTAATTGGGCTATTTTTACAATTGTTTGAGTGATGTTTTTTTTAAAGATCCACAAATATTATTAGTAATGGTATTAGTTGTAGCCTATTTTTATTTAGGAAAAATATAGGCCTATAACTTCTATCTCATGTGAATCTGAGTTTTTGTTCTGCTGATTTAAAGCCCTTTAATTGTACATTTCAGTTTGATTGGATTCCAAAACTGTAATTTTGTGTGTGAGTGGCAACCCAGTGACTTTGTTTACATGCTCACGAAAATCAGTTTGTTAATCAGATTATGGCAGGAAATCAGATGATGCATTTATCAACAAGAGATAAAATGAGAAGTACTTTATTGAATCCCAATTTGGGAAGTGTTTTTTGTTGCAGCATAACAAGGCATGGCATTGTATGTACAATAGAAATAAAAAAGATATATATATTTGTTGCAGCAGCATAAAAAGGCATGGCATTGTACATATACAAAATAAAAATATATGGCATTATATATATATATAAAAAAGGAAAGATAAGAAATAAACAAGAATTAACAAAAACAAGAGCGATGAAACTGAATAATATTAAAATTACAGAGGTGGTTCGTCTTCCTGAGGAGACGGGCCACGTCGGCTGCCCCCTAGAACCTGGCCGAGAGTGCGCAGGAAGGCTAGGTTAAACGCATGAGTTTGAGCGTTCGCCTCTCTTCTCAAGGCCATTTCCTCCTCCCTCGCCCGGGCAACAGCCTCCATGGTCAGCTGCCAGTGCCGATCCACCTGAGCCAGGCTCTGTTCATGGTGCCGTGCCTGCTGTGCTAGGTGCTCGTCTCCTCCTCGTTTCCTCTTGCCTGTATGACGATAAGATAATTATAGCAATAAGAATTAGCAATAACAATGAAAAATACAGGACAGGTACAGGTCACACAAGGATATAATAAAATGTATAAGCAGAACAACAGTAAGGATGAACTAAAGACAGTTATGCCCTAGATGTTTACAATGATTGTGAAAGTGAATTACATTATGTCCAGCCTGTTAATAATGATTATAAATATATGTATATAATAGGATGTCACACACAATTGTGCTAGCTGCGTACTAGCTAGTTTGTAACAGAGCATTTCCACACAGTGGTATAGCTTATTTTACTTAATGACAATGGATGATCTAAAGTTTAAAAAAAAGTCACAATTCTAGTGGTTTTGCCATGCCTATTTCTTACCTAGAACCACACGCTGCGGTGTCGTGATGGCACTCAGCGTTGGTGTCGATTCCTCCTCAGCTGGTGTCTGTGGTCGAGTTGTGGTCCGTTCTGATGTTGAGGACGGAACACTGCCACCACCCGGTGTTCGGGACTGTTCCTCCTCACTAGTCACAATGGCATCATCTAGAACAGCAACATGACTTGTTAATTCCACGAACTACTGTAGCACAATACTAAATAGCAACAACAACTGTAGAAAAGAAGAACCTAAACAATGGCGCATGTGGTGTTAGCAAACAATAGCTCTAGCTAATGCTATCTGCCTTAGCTAGCTATGTAGCTCTTCGGGGCTCCATAAAAGCATGGGTTGTCGAACATAAATGTAAGGATAAAATACTTGTTTGTTAGAAGTGAGCTTTAGAATAGATAGGGACACAACGCTTTCAAGCAAATAACAGAGCGTTAGCAAAGACTTACCATGCAGGGACTCCAGTAACGCGGTTGCAGAGTCCAGGCCTCCCTCCCTCCCAACGTTGGCCGGTCTATGGCCATAAATAGCGTCCAACAGGTCGAACCACTTCCAGCTTTTCCTATCGGAACCACTCCGGCCGTTGTGGTCCTTCACGGCTCTATACTCACTCTTAAGCTTTTTCAGTTTTTCCCTACACTGCTGGAAAGTCCTTGAGAATCCGCGTTCGGACAACAGTGCAGAGACCTCCTGAAAAACTTTTAGGTTGCGAGTTGTGCCGTCGAGCTCCCGCTGGATTTTATCATCTGCAATCAGCTGGAGGAACGTCGCAACTTCGTCAATCGACCACGGTATGCTTTTCTTTGTCATTTTCTTAGGTTTACAAAAATGCTGCAAGCGTCCCTTAATATATGCGACACTAGGGATTAAGTCGCGCGAGAATTGTCGATTTTCTCTGACCAGTCAGCAGTCGTCACTAGTTTAGCATATTCCGCCCGGTTGTTGGCCCCGCTTGTTGGCCTCGATAGAACCACGATTTAGTCGGGCCAGAAAAAGGGTGAAAAAGTAGCCTCGGGCCAAAACTAGGCCAAGTGGAAACGCAACCAAAAACGGGCCCCGCACTGCAGTGGAAACGCGCCATAAGCTAATTTACAGATGGCCCTGAGTCCAATAGAGATGGCCCTGAAAAATGCACGTGGACGAAATGACACACGAAAGGTTTGGGGGACCTGCAGGTCTTAGATGCTGTCTGGTGCATTCTCTAGAATTATAAGATGAACCACCACAATATTATATTGTACAATTTAAATTGTATTCTTAATTTCACTTCTTCTTGTTTGTGTTTGCTGATTCAACGACTAATAGTCTTTCAAGAAAGTGTCAATGTCTGACTCATCTATGTCTGACTCATCTGAGTCGTCAAGAGCTTCAGCCAAGCGCTTCTCGCCAGCAGCCACATTCTCTGCCTCAAGTCCGAGCTCGTCAGATATGGCCTCCTGGCGCACATTCTCTTCCTGCTCGGCTTCCTGATCCATAAGAACCCAACCCAGTCTCACAAAAAAAAGTATAATAGCTACGTTGGTCCACAACGTAGGACGTAGTAGTTCTACGAAAACGCCTCTGAAATCGTAAGATGCCTACGTTTTTTTTCACCCTGTGTTTAAATTCCCCTGTCTCCCAGTGTTCAGTGTCGGTTCGTCTTGTGATTTGGCTTGTCCTCGGTGAGTGTTCTGTTCTGTCTGTGTATATATATATATAGCCTTGAAATAAAGGAATTATTTTTACTTTAATCTGCATTTGGGTCCTACCTGCTTCCTTCGCTCTACCGTAACAGGTAGGAGCACTTGTGGAGTGTTCAGCGTCCAGACTGGGTGAGGGGATGGTGGTAGGAGCACTTGTGGAGTGTTCCGCGTCCAGACTGGGTGAGGGGATGGTGGTAGGAGCACTTGTGGAGTGTTCAGCGTCCAGACTGGGTGAGGGGATGGTGGTAGGAGCACTTGTGGAGTGTTCAGCGTCCAGACTGGGTGAGGGGATGGTGGTAGGAGCACTTGTGGAGTGTTCCGCGTCCAGACTGGGTGAGGGGATCTGCATTTGGGTCCTACCTGCTTCCTTCGCTCTACCGTAACATTACGAACCGACCCAAGATGGACCCAGCGGATTCAGCTTTTTTGATGCCACAGGCGGCTGCTAAGAGAAGGAGGCGCAAAGCCAAGCTAGCAGCCATGCCTCAATGCTCCAGTACCGGCCCACGCAGCTTTGCGTCCATACTGGATTACCTGGCTTACACAGCCAGGGTCCAGGCTTCCGCTCCGGACCTTACAGCCAGGTTTCCGGCCCCAGCTGCCACAGTCCCATCTCAAGTTTCCTCTCGAGTCCCCTCTCCAGTTTCCTCTGGAGTCCCCTCTGGAGTCCCCTCTGGAGTTCCCTCTCCAGTCCCCTCTCCAGTCCCCTCTCCAGTCCCCTCTCCAGTCCCCTCTCGAGTCCCCTCTCCAGTCCCCTCTCGAGTTCCCTCCTCTAGTCCCTGCTCTAGTCCCTGCTCTAGTCCCTCCTCTCGTCCCTCCTCTAGGTCCCCTCGCGAGTCCCCTCGCGAGTCCCCTTCTCTAGTCCCATCTCTAGTCCCTCCTCTAGTCACTTCTCGAGTCCCCTCTCGAGTCCCCTCTCCAGTTCCCTCCTCTAGTCCCTCCTCTAGTCCCTCCTTTAGTCCCTGCTCTAGTCCCTCCTTTAGTCCCTCCTCTCGTCCCTCTTCTCGTCCCTCCTCTAGTTCCCCTCGCGAGTCCCCTCTCGAGTTCCCTTCTCTAGTTACTCCTCTAGTCCCCTCTCTAGTTCCCCTCTCGAGTCCCCTCTCGAGTTCCCCCTTGGTTCCCCTCTCGAGTCTCCTCTCGAGTCTCCTCTCGAGTCCCCTCTCGAGTTCCCCCTTGGTTCCCCTCTCGAGTCTCCTCTCGGGTCCCTACTCCGGGTCCTGTCCCGTTGGGGGCTCCGTCGACTACTCCTCTGCCGGAGGTCCTGCCAATCGTATGTCTGTCCCGTTGGAGGCCCCGCCGACTACTCTCCTGCCGGGGGTCCTGCCAACCCTTTGTCCTGTCCCGTTGGAGGTCCCGCCGTCTACTTTCCTGCCGGGGGTCCTGCCAGCTCCATGTCCTGTCCCATTGGAGGTCCCGCCGTCTACTCTCCTGCCGGGGGGCCTGCCAGCTCCTTTCTCGTTGGAGGTCCCGCCGTCCACTCCCCTGCCGGGGGTCCTGCCAACCCTAGGTCCGGTCTCGTTGGAGGTCCCGCCGTCTACTCCCCTGCCGGTGGTCCTGCCAACCCTGTGTCCTGTGCCGTTGGAGGTCCCGCAGAATACTCTTCTGCCGGGGGTCCTGCCAACCCTATATCCCGTGCCGTTGGAGTTTCTACCGGGGGCCCTGCCAGCCTCATGTCCATCACCTGTCTCGCCGGGGTTCCTGCCAACTCCTGGTCCACTTCCGTGGGGGATCCTGCCGAAGCCTGTCCGACCGGCTCCGGTTTCTGTCCGGCCGACACCGGGTCCTGCCCGGTCTCCGGAGCTGTCCCATCAGCGCTTTCCTGCCCGGCCTCCGGATCCGGTCCGGTCGACACCGGTTCCTGCCCGGTCTCCGGAGCTGTCCGGTCTTCGCCCTCGAGCCCGGCCCTCTGAGAGCCACGGCCTTCACCCTCGATCCCGGGCCCCTGAGAGTCACGGCCTTCGCCCTCGAGCCCGGCCCCCTGACTTTCCCGGCCGCGGACTCTGTCTTGCCCCCGGTCTTGCCCCCGGGCCGTCCGCCCGAGTCCCCTTTCTCCGCTTCTACCTTGCCCCCGGGCCGTCCGCCCGAGATCCCTTCCGGGTCCTCCGCGGTGCTCCTGGGTTGTCAGCCCAAACCCGTCCTCCTGACCCCCTCCACCCACCCTGGTGGCCCTAGTTTTATGTCTCCTGTGCTCATCAGTGTTGGCCCCACCCCTGATTGTTCCCACCTGTGTCTAGTTACCCTGTGTTTAAATTCCCCTGTCTCCCAGTGTTCAGTGTCGGTTCGTCTTGTGATTTGGCTTGTCCTCGGTGAGTGTTCTGTTTTGTCTGTGTATATATATAGCCTTGAAATAAAGGAATTATTTTTACTTTAATCTGCATTTGGGTCCTACCTGCTTCCTTCGCTCTACCGTAACAGGTAGGAGCACTTGTGGAGTGTTCAGCGTCCAGACTGGGTGAGGGGATGGTGGTAGGAGCACTTGTGGAGTGTTCCGCGTCCAGACTGGGTGAGGGGATGGTGGTAGGAGCACTTGTGGAGTGTTCAGCGTCCAGACTGGGTGAGGGGATGGTGGTAGGAGCACTTGTGGAGTGTTCAGCGTCCAGACTGGGTGAGGGGATGGTGGTAGGAGCACTTGTGGAGTGTTCCGCGTCCAGACTGGGTGAGGGGATGGTGGTAGGAGCACTTGTGGAGTGTTCCGCATCCAGACTGGGTGAGGGGATGGTGGTAGGAGCACTTGTGGAGTGGTCCGCGTCCAGACTGGGTGAGGGGATGGTGGTAGGAGCACTTGTGGAGTGTTCAGCGTCCAGACTGGGTTAGGGTTGTGGGTTAGTCAATCAATCAATCAATGTTTATTTATATAGCCCAATATCACAAATGTTACATTTGTCTCAGTGGTCTTCACAGTGTGTACAGAATATCAGTATGACAATACGACACCCTCTGTCCTTAGACCCTCACATCGTACAAGGAAAAACTTCTGAAGAAAACCCAGTTTAAAGGGAAAAATGGGAGAAACCTCAGGGAGAGCAACAGAGGAGGGATCCCTCTCCCAGGACGGACAGACGTGCAATAGATGCCGTGTGTAAATTGAAAAGATAATACATTTGCAACATAGGTAGTCCAAATGTTTGGAAATGCATGTGTGTATAATAGGAAGATGAATCCATGAGGATATCCATCCAGGACCGATGATCCAGGACCACAGCCACGACTCAAGATCCAGCGCTCGCGATCCAGGACACAGGACCGCAGGATCATCCATGACTCCGGATCCCGGCGTATATAGACGCCAAAAAGAAAGAAATGTGGGGAAGCTGGGTTAATCGGAACATGAGAGTACACAGGTACAGACGGAGAGAAGGAAGAAGTAAGATGTCCCCCGATAAACTAAGCCTATATCAGCAAAACTAGGGGCTGAATCTAATCAGCCCTAACTATAAGCTTTATCAAAAAGGAAGGTCTTAAGCACACTCTTAAAAATGGATAGGGTGTCTGCCGCCCGAACACAAACTGGAAGCTGATTCCACAAATGTGGAGCTTGATAAGAAAAGGCTCTGGCTCCCATTAGGGCTGTACCCGAATATTCGACTATTCGAATATTCGTTCGTTGGCCAACTATTCGGGTTTCAATTTCATTATTCGGATATTCGTTTTTTTTTTTTTTTAAACAAAAAAATATTTAAATTTTTTTTTTAATATTTAAAAAAAAAATTAATATATTTTTCTAAATGTATGCTATTAATAAAGGCGAATTGCCATAGTCTTATACTATATTTATACTTTTGAATTGCACTGTTAAAATGCGGAAATATATACAATCTCAGTCTGTGCTCCTGACATCGCGTTCACTGTTCACAGTCACGAACGCAAACGGCACGCTTCACCTCGCTTCACCTCGTTTCACCCATAAAATGCCGAATACTTCAGCTGTGTGGGGCCATTTTAAATTGGATGACTGTAAAAAGAAGGCAGTGTGCCAAATATGTGATAAGAAACTGGCCTACCACGGTGGCACAACAACTCTGAAAAGTCACCTGGATGCTGTAAGTAGTAGCCTAGCTTAGCTTAGCTGTTGTGAAGTTGCCATGATGAAGCTGCTTTATCCGCCGTTTAAACAGTAACGTTAAACATGATAAAAACGTGCACTTACTTTGCTTGGAAAATAGTTGCAAGCAAGCAACCGAATTGCTTTTTTATATTAGTTTTTTAATTTTATCAGAATAGTGAAAATAATAGGAGTAATGTGGGAACATCTGGGGCTAAGGCAATTATTGGCAAAAAGTTGAGTAGCTCAGCCTAATAATAAATTGTGTCAATAGGTGCATCCCCACGCATCCCAGCCATCAACATCCTCAAAAATACAGCAGACCCTACAGTTCCAAAAACCGATGCCATAGTAGATTTCATCGCTATGGATATGAGACCCATTTACATAGTCGAAGGCTTCAGAAAATTAATGAAGAAGATGGAGCCCGGCTACACTGTCCCCAAACGCTCCAGTATTTTAGATGCCATGTCTCTGAAGTACAGCGATCACCGAGACCAAATTGTAACTCAGATTGAAAACTCAACTGCCGTAAGTTTTACAACGGACATTTGGACCACCTCGGTGCGTATGGAGGCGTATATGGCTGTCACCTGTCATTTCATAACTCGGGAGTGGAAACTCTGTAACTTTGTTTTGGAAACCAAAGTAATGGAAGTAAACCATACGGGAGTAAATATTGCAGAACAGCTTGGAGAAGTGGCGGACGCCTTTGCCATTCTGAATTATAAGCGAGTAGCCGTTGTCCACGACAATGCCAGCAACATGAAGCTGGCAGCTGAAATATGTGTTTTGTATCTTTGTTTGACTGTTCAGGTTGTAAAATGTTATAGACGGAATGTGGAACCAGATTTGGTCCCCGGGTGCTGCGCTGGGTTAAATGCAGAGGACACATTTAGTTTTAATGTTTGCGAGTACTGAGACAATAAATACATATAAATCGTAATAGTATGCTCTTTCTGCGCTTCTGCTTAACAGCGTGTTGTCAGGTGTCTCGGATTCGGAGCGTGTTATGAAGCCTTTTGGGAAAAAAAAAAAATGTGAAAAAAAAAAAAGTGAAAAAAAATTAAAAAAATACAAATCTCTCCGCACCGAATATTCGAATATTCGCTGCTGATTACTACCGAATATCCGGAGCCCGAAAAATGGTATTCGGGACAGCCCTAGCTCCCATTGTACTTTTAGAGATTCTAGGAACAACCAACAACCCTGCATTCTTGGAACGCAATGCCCTAGTAGGACAGTAGGGTATAATGAGTTCTTTAAGGTAAGATGGCGCCTGCCCATTAAGGGCTTTGTAGGCGAGAAGAAGAATTTTAAATTCTATCCTGTGTTCTATAGGGAGCCAGTGTAAGGCAGCCAGAACAGGAGTAATGTGGTCCCTTTTCCTAACTCTGGTTAGTACACGAGCCGCAGCATTTTGAATCAGCTGAAGCGACTTGACTGACTTCTTGGTACTCCCTGATAATAAAGAGTTAGAATAATCCAGTCTTGAAGTAACAAATGCATGGACTAGTTTCTCTGCATCGTTTTGAGGCAAGATATGCCTGATTTTTGCAATGTTACGTAGATGGAAGTAGGAGGTCCTTGAAATTGATTTTATGTGGGCGTTAAAGGATAAATCCTGATCAAATATAACACCAAGATTCCTTACAGTCTCACTGGAGGCCAAATTAATGCCATCCATAGTTAGTATATCTTTAGATAATTTGTTTCGTAGATTCTTCGGGCCAAGTACAATAACTTCAGTTTTGGTCGTGTTTAACATCAAAAAGTTTAAGGTCATCCACGTTTTTAAGTCCTTAAGGCAGTCTTGAATTTTATTTAGATGATTAATTTCATCAGGCTTGATTGATAAATATAGTTGAGTATCATCCGCATAACAATGAAAGTTTACAGAATGATTCCTTATAATATTGCCTAACGGAAGCATATATAATGTGAACAAAATAGGTCCGAGCACTGAGCCTCAATGACACAAAAAGACAAAACTATCAGAGTAATGTTGATTTGTTTTGCATTCAGCAGCTCAATTTCTACTTTGAATATATATTTATACAACATAGTAACACAATTGTTTCTGATGTCAGCTTCTTCTTAACTACACATTTATTTTACCTAGACTGTGTGTGTATAATTAAATGAATTGTTGAATCATTAAGAATTTTTTTTGCCATAAATTGTTCATGAGCATTTTAGAATAGACTGAGCTATATGGTAACATTTGAAATGACCACAAATATAATTGCTTACCATCTACTAACACCTCATATAAAGCCTTCATCCGGTGAAGGCATTTTGCAGCCTGGTCCGACAGATGCCATCTCGGATGTGCAACATTTGTCTTCCAGGTGGAAGGCTTTTTCCCTGGTTTTGAGAGAAACACCATGGCCCTATACCCAAGGGTGTTCAGTTTCTCAACCTAAAAAAAAAGATTTAAATGTAATACAGAAACATTATCAGACTTAATTTTGTAAACTACAATTACAGACATAAACACACACCAAAACAGATGCCTCATCAAGAGCATGTGAGTTGGTTTTGTTCTTTTTTTGTTTTTTTAACCAATCGTCTTTTTTGGCCTCACATTTTTGCAGTTTCTTGGCCAGTCGTTGCTTTCTCGGCTGCAGTGTTTTGCAGAACTTGCAGGTCTTGGTGGACACAGCAATGACTGCTTTGCAGCTGACGCAGGTTGTGTTTGTTGACCCTCTTGGCATCTTGAACCTGCAATAAAAACAAGCACAAATATAAACACCAAATTGACAAAGGAACTAAATAACTTTAATATGATCAAATTATCAATTTGTCATGTAGGCCTACCCTACTTCAATGTTTCAGTGACATTTCTGCCAGAATACTGGTGGTGGATTACAGGTGACTCTTTCATGCCTTCTGTTACCCACCTCTATAGTACACAATACCAGTATTAACCTGGTTAACCATGCAAAGTAGTAGTATCGGAGAGAACCATCTTGCACCAAGTCTGTACAGGCAGGTCTAGAAGATCCATTCTGAACTATGTACAGACAGGGGGTGGTTGTTTTGTTTTGTAGTGAAAGTTTACACTTATTTAGTTAAAATACCTATGACATATATATATAGTATGTATTTTTACTATTTCAAATGTTCACTGTAGATGTTCTTATGACTGACAAAAGAGGAATTAAGTATGGACAGTGTTCTTGGACAGACATCAATCGGTACCACATTAGTGTCAGCGCATACATCTTGTGCATGAGATGCAGACTAAATTAAAGACATTGCTTATACTCTGTTCTATTTTTATTGGCCTACTAGTAGGCCTACTAATCAACAGGTTTTCAAATATTGCTCAACTGTTTTCAAGTAATAATATATTTCAGCATCATACATAGTATCAATACTGACATCATTGTCTTTGGGGATTTAACCTTATCATTAGTAAAACAACAATCTATCTAAAAAATCTCTGGCCCTGTCACCCATATTTAATGCAGTTGTTAAATGCCGCTAACTAAAAATAAAATAAAACCCATAAAAAAATAGTTCGATTAGCTGAGGGTATGTTTGAGAGTGACTGCTAGCTGCAACTGCCAACATTAGGTACAATGGATACTGCCACTTTCATTTTGAGCTATAAAATACAAAATAGCTCCGTAAACAAGTTTAAGGTAGGCCTATTACCGCACGTCCACACCCTATAGCTTACAGTTTAAGATGCATCTTAATAAATAAGTGGCTGTTTTGCATAAACATCTTTGCGTTGTTTAACATAACGTTACCCGTTATAGGCAAACTAAAAAGTTGGTGTATATTTAGCTTTTTAATGCATAGAAATGTGTGCTCATTACCTACCGTTCAAACTGTCCAGCTTAATAATTGGTACCTCGGAAGCGCGCTAATTTTCGCCCACGCAGCATCGATGTTGACAGCTCCCCCCTCTCAGACAGAATTGTATATGTTGTGTAACTATTTAATGGTGTTATCTTTATTGCTACCCCCTTCCCCATCAATGTATAGTGGTGGTCCATAGCGCAAATGCTCCAGAGATCTCGGAAATATGTTGGCACTAAACAATTAGTAAATAAACAAGTAAAGAATTGATGAATATTTCATATGCTCAGACACACACTCACAAGCGCGCACACACACACACGCGCGCACACACGCACATGGATCATAAATATATCAGCCATTAAACAATATCTTACATTTCTTTTCACACAATGCGTCTCCTTGCAGTATCAACACTAATTCGGCTGACTTTTGTATTTGATCCAACTGGTAGATAGGCTGTATTTACACCATGAACGTGCACACCTGATATAACGGGACACCTAGTGGTTAAAGCATGTTATTGAATTTCAGTATTTTTATTATTAGATATTAATAGGATCCCTATAAAGTATATTCATTACTCGTTATTCTCTACTAATAGTTAATTAAAGACTGTATATAATGACTATTTTGCACATCCCTTTCAAGATTTCAAGATTTTCTAAGGTTTATTGACATATCATATAGGCCTACACAACTATGGTGTAGTTCTGCACTGAATGAAAAACTTGGGTCGCAGGTTCCTCAGTAGTGCATTACAAGACATCTATCAATATTTGTGCATACCTCCAGCAATGTTAACTATGTTGAAGCACTTATTTTAACTGATATTATACATAATGTATTATACTCTTATAAGATGTATGTAGATATTTCATCTCCGGCCTTGTCAGGTATTGAACAATCAATAAATAAAGAACACAGAATTGTTAAATATAAAACACAGAATTTGTGTGATTATACTAAATGATTTACAAATAAACACCACTGCATATTTACAACTCTTACACATGCTGATGTCATGCAAATGTTTCCAACTTGGGATCAATAAAGTATATCTTATATTAAGATGATCGATGGCTACTACCATATTGCCAAGTGCATGTTTCAGGCTTATCAATTAATGTAATGTAATCAATTAACAACAGGGATCACAGACATAAGACCAGCTGTTAAATAAAGCTCTTCTGACCTTAGCTGGCATGTGTGTATATATATTAATACTGCCCATAATGGGCACAAGCAATTTTCACCCATTTATTAATTATATGTTTTAAATGTGAGTGTTTCCTGTCCCCTAAACCTCCAGGGATGTACACAGTTTAATACTGGCAACTTCTTATTATGGGAAATACGAAAACGTCTTTTAAAACTACAACTCCCAGTAGAGACGTGCCATAGAGAACATGTTGCGAAACAGAATAGCCAGCATGTGTATTTCTGGGGACGGGGAGGGGGGGACGCGGTGGTCCCGTTCAAATCCAGTTTTGGACAGTCTGCCGTGGTTCCATCCCATTTCAAGTGCTGTTCGACGCTCGGCATAACCCTCGGAGCACACTCAACCATCCAATCACAGAGCTTGAGGACTATCACGGGGTTTGTCAAGTGAAGCGGAGAGAATACTTACTTCCCGGTGTAATATTCTCTAAAGCAAATGAGCTGCTCCGACCCTCGGTCCTGACGGACTCCAACTTGTGTTTATTAATCAAACAAATAAACACAAGGATAATTATGTGTTGTTGAGTAAATGGAGAATTGCACTGGGGAAAATAACGTGTCGGCTATGCCACAATTTTAGATGCGGATTTTGTTAAACTAATACGTTTGCACTGTGGACCAACACTATACATTGACGGGGAAGGGGGTAGCAATAAAGAGAACACTATTTTACACAACAGAAATAATATCGATAGCAGCGTCCCTAGCAACCACCTTGGTAACAATGACAACGTTGTATGGACACAATTTCCTGAAGTAATCTTCGTAATAACTAGCCAACTAAAGATCATGCACATCCACTGCACACACAATCTGAAATAACAACTCATATTTCAATACAATTTCAGAGGCGTTTTTGTAGATAATCACCACTCTGAAATGCACTGATTCTAACTAACTCTTCCCAAATACTGTGCAATTAACTGATGGACTACACAGTATATTTACACTGACATGAATGTACTGGTATGTATGCTGTGTGTCTCTGTCATTGTCTCTCCCTGTGGGTGCCTGCATCTGTGTTATTGCACTTAAGGAACAGTTCTCAGTCATTTCATTACATTTTTGTATAAAGAGAAAGTCAATTCTTATTCCGTTTTTATTCAAATAAAAATCTGTACAAAAGCAACCAATGACAGGTATGCACATTCTTGCAGCAATGACAACTGTATTCAAGTTTCACCAAGGCATTGTGAGACAGGTTCTTAGGGATTTTTATGATAGCAGATATGTAATTTTACAATGATGGCAAAAGCTTAACATCTGATGTGAAATCAGTACAGAAACACATACCCTGATTGGTCTAAGGCAATGCATATATAATTTGGTAACCATGACAATACATATGGACGTGAACTGATAATTGTCAGTCACTGGAATTAGATTTACCCATTGGAGCTTCTGATGATGCAGGATGACAATCATTAGTTTATTTAGTCAGTCTGTAGAGGTGTAATTTATCTTGGTTAGTTTGTGAGAGGTCAGTGTGAACAGGACCAGAACTTTAACAAATGCATTTATCTTCCTTTGTTCCAAGGTGTTAAAGCAGCCTTATAGCTTGAAGTCATTCACTGCTGTCAAAGTTCTTCATCAGTAGAGGAGCTTCTGTCAGAGGGTTGCTCTTCGGAGGAGTCATCCAAAGACACCGTTTGCTGTCCCAAAATGCATTGGTATACAATACGTGCCATGGCCTGCTGCGCTTTCACTTTGTGGAGTTGTTTCTTTAGAACACAAAGTAGCCCCTCACGTCCTCTCTCCGTCAACGCCTCGGTACTGCCTGAGAATGTATGACATCAAATAAATAAATCATCAAATAAGCTAAATGTTATTGCCAGACCAAAACACTACCACAGTGTGAGAAAAAGTTTTTAGAGAGTACTTGTCCATGGACAAGTGAGTTTGGCAATTTACTTGTCCGAATACATTTTTCACTTGTCCAGAATGGACAACAATTGGGGCCACTGGAATCTTCTTCTTCGTCATCGTATTTTACACTTTCCCACGGTTTTTACGACACCGCTCAACGTAAGTGAGCGGTAAGATTTTACTGCATCACACATAGGGTTGGGTATCGTTTGGATTTTAACGATTCCGGTTCTGCTTTTCGATTCCGGTTATTTTCGGTTCTCGATTCCGGTTCTTTGAGAGGGTAAAAATGAGTCAAACTGGGAGAAAAATATATTTATGAAAACATTAAGTCAAATCTGTATTCCTATTTACAAATCACTTCCATCCATCTTCCATCCATCTTCTCCCGCTTATCCGTGGTCGGGTCGCGGGGGTAGCAGTTCCAGCAGAGAGCCCCAAACTTTCTTTTCCCTGGCGACATCAACCAGCTCTGACTGGGGGATCCCAAGGCGCTCCCAGGCCAGCGAAGAGATATAATCCCTCCACCTGGTCCTAGGTCTACCCCTTGGTCTCTTCCCAGCTGGACGTGCCTGGAACACCTCCCTAGGGAGGCGCCCAGGTGGCATCCTAACTAGGTGCCCGAACCACCTCAACTGGCTTCTTTCGACGCGAAGGAGGAGCGGCTCAACTCCGAGTCCCTCCCTGATGACCGAACTTCTCACCTTATCTCTAAGGGAGACACCAGCCACCCGGCGGAGGAAACCCATCTCGGCCGCTTGTATCCGCGATCTCGTTCTTTCGGTCATGACCCATCCTTCATGACCATAGGTGAGGGTAGGAACGAAAATGGCCCGGTAGACAGAGAGCTTTGCCTTCTGGCTCAGCTCCCTTTTCGTCACAACGGTGCGGTAAAGCGACTGCAATACCGCTCCCGCTGCTCCGATTCTCCGGCCCATCTCACGCTCCATTGATCCCTCACTCGAGAACAAGACCCCGAGATACTTGAACTCCTTCACTTGGGGTAAGGACTCATTCCCTACTTGGAGTGGACAGTCCATCGGTTTCCTGCTGAGAACCATGGCCTCAGATTTGGAGGTGCTGATCCTCATCCCAGCCGCTTCACACTCGGTTGCGAACCGATCCAGTGAGTGCTGAAGGTCGCAGACCGATGAAGCCATCAGAACCACATCATCTGCAAAAAGCAGTGGTGCAATCCTTAGTCCACCGAACTGCAGACCCCCCCCCCCCACGACTACGCCTCGAAATCCGATCCATGTATATTACAAACAGGATTGGTGACAAAGCGCAGCCCTGGCGGAGGCCAACCCTCACCGGAAATGGGTCCGACTTACTGCCGAGGACCCGGACACAGCTCTCGCTTTGGGAGTACAGAGATTGGATGGCCCTGAGTAGAGACCCCCTCACCCCATACTCCCGCAGCACCTCCCACAGTAACTCCCTGGGAACCCGGTCATACGCCTTCTCCAAGTCTACAAAACACATGTAGACCGGATAAGCGTACTCCCAGGCCCCCTCCAGGATCCTTGCGAGAGTAAAAAGCTGATCCGTCGTTCCACGACCAGGACGGAATCCGCATTGTTCCTCCTCAATCTGAGGTTCGACAATCGGCCTGACCCTCCTTTCGAGTACCTTGGAGTAAACTTTCCCGGGGAGGCTGAGTAGTGTGATGCCTCTGTAATTGGCACACACCCTCTGATCCCCCTTTTTGAAAAGGGGGACCACCACCCCGGTCTGCCACTCCTTCGGTACCGTTTCCGACTTCCACGCAACGTTGATGAGACGTGTCAACCATGACAGTCCCTCAACACCCAGAGCCTTCAGCATTTCCGGGCGGATCTCATCCACCCCCGGGGCTTTGCCACTGTGGAGTTGTTTGACGACCTCAGTGACCTCCCCCCGGGAGATTGGCGTTGATCCCCCGTCATACTCCAGCTCTGCCTCTAACATAGAGGGCGGAGTTGTCGGGTTCAGGAGTTCCTCAAAGTGTTCCTTCCAACGTCCCAACACTCCATCAGTTGAGGTCAACAACGTCCCATCCTTACTGTACACAGCTTGGATGGTTCCCTGCTTCCCCCTCCTGAGGTGTCGGACAGTTTTCCAGAACAACTTTGGTGCCGCCCGGAAGTCCTTCTCCGTGTCTTCTCCGAACTTCTCCCACACCCGCTGCTTTGCCTCGGCCACGGATGAGGCTGCTGCCCTTCGGGCCTGTCGAAATCACTTCATACGGTTTAATTTCTTACGGTTATTGAATACAATTATATAAAAATAATCTCTGCATTGTTTAGTTAGTTCCAAGTGGTGCAGTTTGAGAATGTACAATTGGCCCAGTCTCCTCTGATGTTACATTGCAACCTGCCTGTGAGACAGAGTCCAACCACACATGTCCAACACATAGGACATAACCTAATAATAATAATAATAATAATACATTATATTTATAGCCTACAGTATAGGCCTATAGCGCTTTTCTACAACTCAAAGACGCTTGCACGCTTGCACATGTCCTGCAATACACATGCTGCAGCTGCCCAGCTGCTCACTGTTTGTAAAAGTAAATAAATAGTATTTTCATTTCAATAATGTACTTTCTATACCCTGCTTCATAAACAATACTGACATCCGTGTGCTCCTCCGAGTCTGGGGGTCCGGGGATGTGAGGACAGCGCGAGGACACAGACAGGGAGGCTGCTTCACTTCATAAAGGAAATGGCGGTCAATATTAACAACACAGGAGCTAAAACGCTTAATAACCTTCATTACGTGTTAGAGAAAGAACATAAGAAAATTTGACAAAGATGAGGCTGTGAAACAGGCAGCGGATGCGCTGTGTGTAGAAAGAGAGAGAGGCCCTTCTCACCAGACTGGCGATACAGCTGATATTTTCGCTGCTTGATGCTCAGATACAGTCCTTCAATGGTCTTCTGCAGGTCATTTTGAATGGGTGTTCCTTGTGAAGAGAAGTATAACAATTATTTCACATAAAACTCTAATTAAACCCTTTCACGGCCATATAGCCTACAACAGAATAGAGAAAAATATGCTTTTTTTTATTGTGCAAGAAATAATTTTTTCACAGTACCTGTAGTCCACTGCTGAACATCAGATACCCACTGCTGTACTTGGTCATCCTGTAGTGACAATTCAGCGGTGAGTTTCTCCAGATCCTCTGTTGCTTCTGTAATCCTTTGCACCGTCTGTCAAAACAAATATCAAAGTAACAAAATGTTGACCAACATTTAAAAAAAAAAAATTGTAATTAACATATTTGTGTAGTCAGTACCTTCATGTATCTTTTAGCCAATGTTTGCTCAAGGTTTGCTGCCTTTCGCTTGTTCCAGCCACTTGCTTGGATTGTAAGCATATCCGTGCGAACTGAAGACAGAATTTATGTTAGGCCAGGAAACCAAAAATACAATAATTGAGTTTGCATGAAAAATACTTACCAGCTTTTGACATGTACTTCGAACATATGGCTGCTCGAGAGAGAGGAAGCTGTTCACCTGTTCAACCTCCTCCCCTATTGTATTCCCTGCTCCTTTTTGATTCCGTCCTCCCCATCACAACTGTAAACACATTTAGACGACTGTTACCATTTGGATAACAGAAAAATTAAGAAAATGAGTAATGTTGTCTTCTGCCAATTATTGTATTTACCTCACACAACCATGAATGTGCTTTGGCATGCATGATGGACAGAAATGGACGCATGTTCAAAAGGTTTTGCAGCTCTGGACAGTGGCTCGCAACCCTCTGCAGATATGGCCAGTATTTGCAGACCACATCAGAGTAAAAAAACTGTACATTCCCTGAAGAAAGCTGTTTCTGCAGATATAAAGGATATGCAAAAATTTCTCCACGGAACATATTCAATCCCTTAAGCAATAATCCATGACGGCAGACGGCAACCTCCACGCCTTCCTCATCTAGTTTGCTGGCAGACTTGTTGGCAGTCTCTCGGGCAGCCGACCACTGACCGGAACCACATCTTCCTTTTGCAGGATTCTAAAACAGATGAAAGAATATAGAGACATATAGACAGGAGACTGGAAGTATGCTGAAGACATTGCCTACACAATGGGGACATCATATTAATACACAACAAAGGCGAGAAGCATGCTACAAGTGTTCATTACACTTACAAATGCATGTCTTAAAATATGGAGAATGTAAAATAACTTTACGTGTCTTGTTGTCCCATGGATGTAATCGACAAAGGATGACACTTCAGCATCCTTGGCTAAAAACACTCCGTCGAAAAATCCACAAGGTCTTAAAGAAGAAATGTTTTATTATTGTACAAAAGTACCATAAAAGGCACTCTAAAATTTCAAATCGAGAAAATTCTACACACCCTGGTTGGCTCTTAAAGCGGTAGAGTTTACGGTTCCCATCGACTGCGACAGCCAACATAGAGGGTGTGCATGAAGGGCACTGAAAATGCTGCACCTGAGACAGCCTTTCGACCTCAAATTTGGCATAAGTCCATTCCAGAAAGGACTTCTGCAGTGTGTTGCCACATATCTTACCACTCTAAAAGCAAATAGAAAGGATTATTTATTTTTTAATTAAAATCATACAAATATATTTTGAACTTACGCAACTACAATTTAAATTGTACAGTTACTTCCATCTTGTACTCACCCGACCGAAGAGCTTTGTACGATGTTCGAGCATGCTGACAAAAGCTTGCCGTGACATTCCAGGAGCAGTGACAAGGTCTCAAAATTGACAGTGGCTGGCCAATAGCCTCTTTCAACCAGATCACCCATGCCTATCGACCAAGTCTTTCCACAGGTGCAGTTTATTTGTGGAAGGAACAGATTGTATCGCCCTGAAATGTAAAGAGACAAATCATTACTATGATACAGTATCAACTACAAACATTTTTTGTTTCATACATTTCTTTGATTTAATTGGTGAGTTTAAATTAAGTGTGACAAAGAGCTAAAATGCATTTGAATCCCTGGCTCAAAAGCGGAATACATAACAGAAAAAAAAACAAATAGAAAAGTCTTGAAATGTTCTTACCATTAATTCCAATCAAAATGATTTCCTTTCCTGCGGAAACACTTGTTTGCCCAGTAGCACAATCGCAGCAGGGATGCATTATAGGTATGAAGCATTCTAGGAAAAAACAATTGAAATAGTCAATTAGATTCATAGGTCATTTATTATTAGCGTCTTTTGATCAAATACATCTTCCCCCAGGAAGTTTTTTTGAACCTAATTTACTAATTGTAGTATATCATATAATATAATCGATATCATATAAAAGTTGTGTGTGATTTGTAGTTTAAAAAGTACCTCTTTCATGATATGAGAACTTTCCTCCCTCATCTTCCGTGATGTGAGTGGATGGTGACAGTGGCCTTAAGAACCCTTCTACCATAGAAGATCTGTTGTGGAGTACACTCGATTGGTGTATGGCAACATCACAGGCAGTGCAGGAAAGAGGTCTTGGCAAACAATCTTGACATGTGACGACTGCAACCTTTTGTCGACAGCGTTGTCAAACCCCCTCTTTAGGTTTCTCAGAAGATAACATCTGATTAACCATAAAAGGCCTTAACAACGTCCACTTTTCCAAGGAGGATGCTTGTCGTTTCTTCCACTGTGAGGAGAGAGGTTCTTCACTCGGAAGCCCTAGAAGTTCTTGTACCTCTTGTATGAGGGAGTCTTAAAAATAAAGTAGAAAAAGTACATATATAAAGCAAGGGTCAATCTAGCTAACCACTTCATGATAAGTGGGGAAACAATCATCATTAAGTGTAGGAAAAACATACCTAAGCTTTGGATGGTCCCAGTCTCACTCTCTTGACCACTAGTAGACGGAGTACATACAAGATCTACACTTCTTGAAGCACCTGCAAAATTGTGATGATGCATTTAATAACTTCCTTGAAGAATATGTGAATGTATTGATCTACAATTAATTGATGTAAACAACAAACAAAACAAAAACACAAACCAGTGGCCGAACTCCGCTTCCGTTTCTCTCCAGTTCGCCTCCTTTTTGGCATTGGTTGACCGTCATGGTCCTCTTCAAGCCAAACCATTGTCCTTGTTTGCGACCCTCCTGCTGTTGGTTTACTTTGATCCTCCTTTAAATCATTATCACGACACAGAACATATTTCCTTAAAACGTCAATCACCACCTACACATTATGATAATCTGATAAAACTTCACTATCATTGCATCATACTGTAACGTTCCACAATAGGAGTCGGAAACAGGGCTCAACTTATTAGTTTTAATAACTCCTTTGATAGCATACATATATAGGTTCATCCGTCACAGGTTCTACATCACACAGTACTCCACTCCCTCACTCACACACCAGTAGGGTCAACGTCATTCACTCTCCAGCCCTCCCCCCTCTGCTCCCCCAACTACCACACCGGCCAGCATTACTGTGCAGCTCTGTGATTGGCAGATAGACGGGGGATGATTGAGTGACACACACAGTACCCTATACCGTGGCCGTTTCTCAATATTGAGTAAACCTGCTGCAGAGCAACTATTTCAAGTATACTACGTCATCGAGTGGCGCCGAAGGACTGTTTAAATGCATGTTAAATGCCCAGCATTCTGCGCCACTCTTT
Source organism: Pseudochaenichthys georgianus (assembly GCF_902827115.2). Lineage (NCBI taxonomy): Eukaryota > Metazoa > Chordata > Actinopteri > Perciformes > Channichthyidae > Pseudochaenichthys > Pseudochaenichthys georgianus. The sequence goes on from NC_047519.1 coordinate 38,561,263, forward strand.
GAAATAGTGGCTCTGCAGTATAAACGGCCCGGGTCGCTACACTACCTTCGGTCAAAAAATATATAGAACTGTGCTTACATTATAGGCCATGCTATTTATAGCTAAAGAGTACGAAACATTATGGAAGAATGTCGAACGAAGCTAATGTTATCAGTGTTTCACACGTGCTAACCAATGCTGACGTTAGCTCTTCACTCGAGCGTTCACATTTCGGCGATACCTTTAAAATAAACTTACCACACAGTCATCCAAGAGCACATCAGCAAGAAATATGGCGTCATTTTCTTCCAGTGGATTCATTGTGCAAATCAGAATGTATATGACGACTTTCCAATTGAACTGCTAATGTCTCTTCTGAGACTTTCTGCCTATTTAAAGAACTTCCTAAAACAGGCTGAAACCGGTATTGTAGCATGCCCGTCTCTCTGCCAATCACAGAGCTGCACAGTAATGCTGGCCGCATAGAGGGCCTGTGGTTGGGGGGGGAGCAGAGGGGGGAGGGCTGGAGAGTGTGTGACGTTGACCCTGTTGTGTGACGTTAAACCTGCGACCTGTAACCTGTGACCTCTGAACCTGTATGCTACCAAAGTAGCTATTAAACCTAAGAACTTGAGGCCTGTTTTCGACTCCTATTGTGGAATATTACACTATTATGACTTCCGGGTTCACAGGAAATGCCAGGCCTGTAGCGTTGCCATTAAGTACACAACAAATACCTGCGCATTACGAACATGGATGTACAGCTCCTTATCCGTTATCTGTTAGCGTAGCTAGCTAGCACCAGATGCTAACACTAACAATACACGTAAGGTCTCGCTCGGGCCACACTTAAAATACGTTAAATGTACACAATTTCCTGAGGCATTTTTGTTAAACTGCTACGTTCGAGTTGTGCGCTAACAGCAATATAAATAAATGAGGGCAAAGACGTTATAATATTACAATTTCAGAGCATACACTGATAGCATCGTCCCTAGCAACCACCTTCGTAACAATGAATGGACACAATTTCCTGAAGTAATCTTGGTAATAACTAGCAAACTAAAGATCATGTACACCCACTGCACACATAATCTTAAATAACAACTCATATTTCTCGCATGAAATGACATCAAAACGCATTTTAATGACCTAACTAACCTTAAAATAGGCATTTTACACCGAGAATAAAACGGAGGTCGGCCATGTTTCTTTTTCTGCAGAGAGAAATTTGAAGATCACGTGACATAGAAGCCAGCCATTGGAATGAATGGTGAAAAAAACGTAGGCATCTTACGATTTCAGAGGCGTTTTCGTAGAACTACTACGTCCTACGTTGTGGACCAACGTAGCTATTATACGTTTTTTTGTGAGACTGGGTTGAAGAACCAGGTCTTCATAGAGGTCGTCCCGTATCTCCTGCTCCTGCTCCTTCTGCCACGGGTTGAAGCCAGGGCGACGAGCCCTATTTCCTGAGGTCCACCACTTCTCCACGGCTCCGGCAGCATCAAAGTTGTCCATTGAGGGGCCCTCAATGGAGGAAAACATCAGGCGGCTGAGCTGCTCAGTACCCAGACAGGAACGCCAGTCGTTTTTCACCCTCTTCATGCAGCTGAACCCCCGCTCACACACTGCAGTGTTGACTGCCAGAACGAGGTATATTTCAAACAGTATTGACAGCCCCTTATACTGTTTGCATCTCTGTGTCACACAGGATGCCAGAGAAGATCTGTGGCATTCGAAGTGTGCGGGCTGCTGCATAACTCTTGTAGAGGTTGAACTCAGACTTCAGCATTTTAGTTGTAACACTGTGCTCGTCCATCAGGGGCTGATAATGCTCACAGATATCAGCAACGTTTTGTTTGCCATAGGCAGCCAGATCCTGTCTGTCAGAGGGCCACTGACTGGGGTTGAAGATGGAACATTTTGAAGGGACACTCCCTTTCTGGAGATCTTGGAATCTTTTCTCCAGGTGCTTGATGAGCACATCTGCAAACACATACAAAATGTCAAATTATAATCCCTGTCTCTGGACCACCATAAAAAATCATTTATATCATAACAAATGTGAAATTATATTCCTGTCTCTGGACCACCATACAAAAATTATCTATTAAAACATATTATGCCCATATTACATTACATTACATTGCATTTAGCTGACGCTTTTATCCAAAGCGACTTACAATAAGTACATTCGACCAGGAAGACACAACCTTGAAGAAAACAGAATCCTATAAGAACATCAGGTTTCAAAGAGCCAATCGTTTCAAGTGCTACTCAACTGGCTTTAGATAAGCCAGTCCTTTATTAGTATATAAGTGCTTTGTTAGTAGTTCTATCGCTCGAAGTGGAGTCGAAAGAGATGAGTTTTCAGTCTGCGCCGGAAGGTGTGTAAGCTTTCTGCGGTCCTGATTTCAATGGGGAGCTCATTCCACCATTTTGGAGCCAGGATAGCAAACCCACGTGTTTTTGCTGATGGGAACTTGGGTCCCCCTCGCAGCGAGGGTGCAGCGAGTCGTTTGGCTGATGCAGAGCGAAGTGCACGTGCTGGGGTGTACGGTTTAACCATGTCCTGGATGTAGGAAGGGCCAGATCCATTCGCAGCCTGGTACGCAAGTACCAGTGTCTTGAAGTGAATTCTAGCAGTTACCGGAAGCCAGTGAAGGGAGCGGAGTGGTGTGGGAAAATTTAGGAAGGTTGAAGACCAGACGAGCCGCTGCATTCTGGATGAGCTGCAGAGGTCGGATGGCACATGCAGGTAGACCAGCCAGGAGGGAGTTGCAGTAGTCTAGGCGTGAGGTGACGAGAGCCTGGACCAGAACCTGCGTCGATTTCTGGGTCAGCTGGGGGCGTATCTTCCTGATGTTGAAAAGCGTGTATCTGCAGCAGCGGGTTGTAGCAGCGATGTTTGCAGTAAAGGACAGGTTGTTATCTAGGATCACACCCAGATTCCTTGCAGTCTGAGTCGGGGAAACAACAGAGGTGCCGATGTTGATAGTCAGGTCAAGAGAGGGACAATCTTTTCCCGGAAGGAAAAGCACTTCAGTTTTGTCAAGGTTGAGCTTGAGATGATGAGCGGACAACCACTGAGAGATGTCAGCTAAACAAGCAGAGATGCGTGCGACGACCTGGGTCTCTGAGCGGGGAAAGGACAGAATTAATTGGGTGTCGTCAGCGTAGCAGTGGTATGAAAAACCATGCGGGCTAATGACAGATCCGAGCGAGTTTGTGTACAGGGAGAAGAGGAGAGGACCAAGAACAGAGCCCTGAGGGACCCCTGTAGTTAATTGACAAGGGTCGGACTCGGACCCTCTCCAAGTTACCCTGTAGGTGCGGTCTTGAGGTATGAGGTGAGGAGGGAAAGTGCAGAGCCTGAAACTCCAAGTTCTTGGAGAGTGCGAAGGAGGATCTGATGGTTCACCGTGTCGAATGCAGCAGACAGGTCCAACAGGATGATGACAGAGGAGAGGGAGGCTGCTTTAGCAGTGTGCAGTTCCTCAGTGACAGCAATGAGGGCAGTTTCTGTGGAGTGACCTGCCTTGAAACCAGACTGGTGCAGATCCAGAAGGTTGTTCTGATGGAGATAACAGGAGAGTTGTTTAAAGACAGCGCGTTCAAGTGTTTTAAACAGGAACGGGAGGAGAGAGACAGGCCTGTAGTTTATAATGTCAGACGGGTCGAGAGTGGGTTTCTTTAGGAGAGGGTTTACTCTTGCCTCCTTGAGACTGTTTGGAAAGTGACCAGAAGTTAGAGAAGTGTTGATGAAATGGGTGAGAAACGGTAGAATATCAGGAGCGATAGTCTGAAGGAGGTTTGAAGGGATAGGGTCCAGAGGACAGGTGGTAGGGCGGGCAGAGGTAATGAGGGTAAGAACCTCACTTGGAGAGAGAGGGGAAAAGGAGGTTAGTGTGCCGGTTGAAGGTGGCTCAGGTGATCCGGCGGTGAGTAGAGGTGAGTCAGAAAAAGAAGAGCGAATCTCGTCAACCTTTTTTTTAAAGTGGTTAACAAAGTCGCTTGACAGAAGGGAGGAGGGGGAAGGGGCTTTGGGGGGGTCCAAGAGGGTGGAGAAGATGGAAAATAGTTTTTTAGGATTGGAATAGGAAGATTGGATCTTATCTTGAAAGAAAGTGGTTTTTGCCTGAGAGATCGAAGCAGAGAAAGAGGAGAGGAGAGCCTGATAGATTAGGAGGTCGTCACGGTGTTTGGATTTCCACCATTTCCGCTCTGCTGCCCTAAGGACGGTTCTATTAGCACGCAGTGCGTCATTTAGCCAGGGAGCAGGAGGGGACTGACGAGCCTGCCGAGATGTGAGAGGACAGAGAGAGTCCAGAGAGGATGAGAGAGGAGAGAGGAGAGTTTCTGCAGCAGAGTTTGGAGGCAGGAGTTGGAACGAGTCAGAGGAAGGGAGGGCTGAGAGCACCGAGGAGGCAAAGGTAGAGGGGGGGTGAGGGAACGGAGGTTACGGCGGACAAGTGCAGGATGCGAAGAGATTAGTTTGTTATGTTTGGAAAGGGGTAAAGAGAATGAAATGAAGAAGTGATCGGAGGTGTGGAGCGGGTTTACAGGGAGGTTAGAAGTAGTGCAGTTCCTTGAGAATATGAGATCAAGGACATTGCCAGCTTTATGAGTCGGTGGAGACGGAGACAGTGAGAAAGCAAAGGTGGTTAACAGAGATGTTAGTTCGTCTCTATCTTCCCCGTCTGGAGGTTGAAGTCTCCGAGAAGTACAGCGGGAGGACCAGTTTCAGGGATGTGTGAGAGGAGATTATCTAATTCCTCCAAGAAGTCCCCCAAGGCGCCTGGTGGACGGTAGAGAACAACAATGGTTAGTTGTATAGGATGGGTTACTGTGACGGCATGGAATTCAAAGGTGGAAGGAGTGAAGTTAGGTAGCTTGAAGAGGGAAAAGCTCTATTTGGGAGAGAGCAGGAGACCAGTGCCACCTCCTCTGCCAGTGGGTCTGGGTGTATGGGAGAAGGAATATGCTGTGGAGAGAGCTGCTGGGGTGGATGTGTTGGATGGAGTAATCCAGGTCTCAGTGAGAGCAAGGAAATCCAGAGACTGCAGGGAGGCATAGCCAGAGATGAAGTCAGCCTTAGGAACAGCTGACTGGCAGTTCCACAGGCCGCCTGAAACTAGATGCTGGATCTCAGTGGAGCACGTGGGATACCTTGGTCGTTGTCTGGTCAAAACTGGTCTTCAATGGCATTAACGCTGCTGAAGTAAATCCAATGTGTCTGTCTCCCTCTGAAATGATTTCTGATAATCCATAAGCAATAAACCCTGCTTTTCTGTGTTCAGATGTCAGAGCGAGAGATAGCTTCACTCTCATGCAAAACTATATGCGCAAAGCCCTCACCTTTTTGTGTTAACATTGGTGTCTATGTGAAAACTCCCCTTCGATTCTATTAGCTCTAACGGTCAGAAAGAGATGTCAATCACCAAACACTACCAATGGGTTCCAGAGAAACGGTAAAAATGCTCATTTCCACCCAAATCACCCCAGAAGTGGAGTTTTTTTTTGCTAAACCTCTCTAAAAAGGTTAAATGTAACTTGTTTTGCATCAATCTCCATACAGGGTACTTATTATATATTGTACTTTGGATTTATAAAGCTTTTAGTCTACCTTACCATCATCCAAGGGTAGTTTTCACTATAAGTAAACATTTATTTTTGGACGGACACTATAATTTACAGTTGTTTACTATGTTCAATCTGAATTTTCTTTAAAATAAAAAAAACATCTATATTGATTCCGACTTTCCTACATCCAACTCACAGGTTTATAATTACTTTGAGAAAAAAGATTATTAATTGAATCCTTTTAGAAGTGCAGTTATGGTCATTTGTTCTGGAAATGTTTTTTTCAAGCCTGAGACTTGAAAAACAGGCTCAGGGCTTAACAGGTTAATATTTGCATACTTAAATAAGTTTTGAATGCAGGATTTTAATTTGTAACCGAGTATTTTCATTCTATACTGTAGGCGTAGTGTATCTATGAACGATCACAAATACAATTCATTGTTTACATTACAGCTAGTGCTAAGCCAGAAAAAAAAAACCTTTTTCATTTTTAACTGGAAGTAGAAAGGGGCTGGGCTATATAAGGTGAATTGAGCCATCACAAATACACAATAGGTGGGACTAGGAAAGATAATGTGAAAATATAAAAACAAAGGCATGAAGTAGGGCTGCAAAATGTCTCCCATTATAATGGTGATTAGATTTTTAAATACTAACATTTGTTCTGACTGTGTGTTTCCTGTTTCCTGTAGATGTCCAACTGCTGGTGGTGGTTAAAGAAGAGCTTCTCCCTGACCAGCAGGAGTGGAGCACCAGTCTGGACCAGGAGGACCCAGTGCCCCCCCCACACATTAAGCAGGAACAGGAGGAACTCAGGATCAGTCAGGAGGGAGAGCAGCTTCAGGAGCTGGAGAAGGCTGATATCACAAAGTCCACTTTCACTCCTGACCCTGTGAAGAGTGAAGATGATAAAGAGAAACCTCAGTCCTCACAGCCTCATCAAAGACAAACTGAACACATGCAAACAGAAGCTGATGGAGATGACTGTCGAGAACCAGAACCAGCCAGGAACTCAGATCCAGAGAGCAGTTTACAACCAAAGACTGAGGACGGCACTGAAGAGTCTTCTGAACCTGACACTGAAGACTCTTCTGAACCTGACACTGAAGACAGTGCTGATTGGACAGAGACCAGAGAACCTGCATCAGGCTCAAACTCACTGAAAAATAGACATGAATCTGTCAGTGATCAACAATGTAGTGCTGAAAATAAAAGATTCAGCTGCTTAGTCTGTAAGAAAGCTTTTTCAAATAGTGGAAATGTAAAGGAACACATGAGAATCCACACAGGAGAGAAAATCTTTAGCTGCTCAGTCTGTACCAAATCTTTTACACATAATGGAAGTTTAAAGGAACATATGAGAATCCACACAGGAGAGAAACCATTTAGCTGCTCAGTTTGTACCACATGTTTTGTGCATCGAGGAAGTTTAAAGGAACACATGAGAGTCCACACAGGAGAAAAACCATTCAGCTGCTCAGTCTGTAACAAATCTTTTGTACATAGAGGAAGTTTAAAGGAACACATGAGAGTCCACACAGGAGAGAAACCATTCAGCTGCTCAGTCTGTAAGAAAGCTTTTGCAATGAAAAGACATGTAAAACGACACATGAGAGTCCACACAGGAGAGAAACCACACTGCTGCTCAGTCTGTAAAAAAACGTTTTCACGGAGGGATAATTTAAAGGCACACATGAGAGTCCACACAGGAGAGGAAAAATAGAGCTGCAATGTTTGTGACAAAAGATTTAAATGGCGTAATCATTTCAAAAGACACAAGTGTGTTGGTCGTCAGATGCTTCTGTAACTGTAAGGAAATACATTTGTCTAGTTTGTATCCTGATGACCTAATGCTGTTACATGTAATACGTTCCTAAGCCTGATTTCTCCCAGCTGCAACCGATTAGCTAGTAATCACATATGTTCATTTATTTGACCCCTTGAGTCGACTATTTCTTATTTAATAATCATTACATCTCCTCAGGACCAAGTTCCTGTGTCCTGCCTTTCATCTGCTGATCATTCAAGGTGGACTGACCTTTACAAGGGACCAGCTAGTCTTAGTGTCTTAATGTAAACGTTTTGTAAAGTGATGCTAGACCAAAAACGTGTTGTTGGGTTGTGTGCTCTCTGCAGGACGGTGTCTGTACTCAAAGATTGTTTATGAAATGAGAGCTTCACTTTGTTTTTGTTGTCTAAACAACGCCAACAGAGCAATACGTCTTCTTTCCAGCAGATGGCATAAATGTTACATCATCCAGTTCAACTGTCATCCACATATTAATTATTCAAAACAGCAATGTGTAAGATATGGCTAGTAATTGACTATTTCAACAGAATGTGAAGAGGTTACAGTCTTGAGGCCATGTCCAATATGTTTATGTTTTGTTTGGTTAAAGGCACGGCGAGGCGGCACAGTTTCTCTCCACGGGCTGCGGAAGCGAAATGCTTGATGGGGAAACGTCTCGCTGGTATCTCGAGCTGAGCGCTCATTGGTGGTGTTTACCCCGTGCTGCTGATGAAACTCTCCAATTGGCTCGGCAAAAGTTTGTTGTTGTTTTGTGTCAGTTTTACGTTGCCACTTCCATTCCCATTTTTCATCATTGTTCCACAAAGTTTATCATCATGAAATTAATATCTATATATTTTATACTATACTTGCACTGCTTACCGTTTTCATACTTTATATATCTTAGCATATTCATACACACTGTTCATACTGCTCACAGGCTACTGTGTATATCTAGTGTATTCATACGATTCATACCCCTCACTGTTTATTCATCATTCTATATTTTATTCTGTAGATTTTGTACATTACTTTTCACTTTACTGCTTTTTGCACTCCTGGTTAAAAGCTAAACTGCGCAATAACAATAAAGTTGAATCTAATCTTGAGCAGGAACAAATGTATTTACTTAGTACATATCTGACATTAACGATTAAACACATTTGTGCATTCTTTATTAATGCAAACCGAGTCAAGCCAACTCCAGAGGTGGCAGAATGCACCTTAAAGTTGTTTGCAATCCGCCAAAAAACCGAGAGAAGAAGAAGAAGCCGACTCCGAGCTGCCCGGTTTCTGGCGAGCTTTTTGAGACCTCCACCGCTGCGCTCGGCTATTCTCGTCTACTTTCGAGGCGAGCCGCAGCTCGTCTCAAACAAGCCTAGTATCACTGCTGCTGTGGTCACATCGGGGACCCGTAACATTTACAATAGTTGAGATTAGGGATGCTCCGATCGGTCATCGATCAAGATCGGCCGATACTCACTCTCTACCGATCGATCGGTGCTCTCTAAACATGCCGATCGCTAGAGCCGATCGCATGACGTAAAATACATGACACTTTTCTCTGTCTGCGGCAAAACAAGCTCGCTAAAATGACTTCACCGGTCTGGCATTATTTTAAAGTGTCCGAAAAAGACAGTAAAATAGCGGAATGCAACGTGTGTGAAGCAGAAATCCTGCAACTCCACCCGCCGGACCGGTAAGCGGAGCGAAACAGACAAGAGTTAGACCTAACACACTTAGCTATTTTATCTACCTCTGGAACAAGCTAAACTAGTCATTATAAATATATCTATTCTTCACTGTCGGGTCACTCATTACTGGATCAGTGAGCTGCATGAGATACTGACAGGCTGTCAGGAGAGGGAGAGAGGAAAATAGAGCGCTTCCGCTCATTTCTCCCGTGTTATTATCCAAAGTGAATGTAAACTTGAATAATGTACATCATTTGAATGTAATAATTAAGTTGATTGTTGTTTGTGGAAGCTCCAGTGAATGAGCCCCATTAACTGAGTTTTAAACATCACTTTAAATGGAAGATTTAAATTGATGTTTAAATCTTCCATTTAGGCCCCGCCCACTCAATCGGATCGGCGATCGGTATCGGCCGATACTGATTCCGCCGATCGGCCCCGAAATTGTCAATCGGAGCATCCCTAGTTGAGATGTGAAGGGGGTTATGTTTTTTTGTCTGTGTTCTGGGTTCCTGCAGTTTTTTGAGGATGAACGTGTGTACTGTTTATGGGAGTTTACGCTGTTGACAGGAAGTTGTTGTTGCTATGGAAACACCAGATACTGTACCATTTCGGAAGGTACCTACCATGGATGTATAATAGTGGCGAAGTCATGCCCATCTACTTCCGGTCCATGGGACCTTATTTCGGAAAAATAATGTATTGAAGTCAATGGAGAGAGAAAAGGTATCTTTCGATCCTGTTTGAATTGTGCCATGAATTACACATATGATGTTTGTCAATCTTAAAAAATTATTTCCATGTCAAAAAAGTCACAGTTTGTCGTAAAACTGATGAAATATAACACTATGAAAAATTCCCAACTAGAAAGACTACAAATCCCAGAGTAAGTGATGTCACAATTGTTTTCCTCCACTAAGAAATATAATCTATCTATATGGCGCTGGCTAAGATAAGATAACTTTAACAAGATGCCTGTGTGCTTAGTTGTTATCATACCAGCAATGGGTCTTGCTCGTTCTTTCGCTTCCCGTCTGATGAAAGGACCAGGAGTGGCTGGATCAAGTTAGCTACCTAGCTAGTAGCTAGCACGTTAGTTAACATTAAAGCCTTGTCATTTATATTAGCCTTAATATGAAGTAACATTAAAGGAATGGTATGCTCATGACACTCATTTTTAAATAATTATCATCCGATAAAACAGACCAGTCTCTGCCAGTCTTTCTTTTTTTTTTTTTAATCCGATGACATTATCAGTGATTTTAAACTGATTATATACCGAAATAACATCAACACTGTGGGCGCCGCCATTTTCCGGACGTGACGTAAACCATGCGTTTGGTTTTCGAGGACATGTTGATCTCCATGTTATTTACTGTAGTTTCTCTCTTCAAATATGCCTCACTGTATCGCGAAATATTGCCACAATTCTGATAGGAACAATCCACGGAATGCTCGGTTCCATCTGTTGCCAAAAGGTAAGCGTAAGAAGTACATTCGGAGGCAGTGGCTAGCGAAATGTGGCCGGTGTTCCGGTTTAACTGGTTCCCCGATCAACTGGTTGACAGATGTGGAGGCGTGGCCTTCGACTGAAATACACATTTCGATCGCTTCTTCTGTCGTCTACATAAATCTTTTGGTATATTTGGCTGGATAGGAACACTTTGATGCACATTCAGTACCAGTGGGTGAGGTTGTGGTTACGATGGCGATATCCGGACGCGAACAGCGAGGACTACAAAAAGAAAAACGAGTTGACATGGGCATGTCTGTTCAAAACATTGCGAGCTCCAATAAATCATTTAAACCAGCTATTGTTGGCAGACTTATTACTGAATATCGTTCTTAATGTGATACCAAGTCCATCTGAGACCTGTGTACACCTTCAGACAGCCTCCAAGTGAAGCACACGTTGTTTACTCACAGTTTGAAAGCAGCGTGGAGAAGTCTTCAGCTGTGTTAAGCTGTGATCCGCTCGAATAAATCCTTAAAACCAGCTATTGTTGCCCGAATTATCACTGAATATCGTTCCTAATGTGATACCAAGTCCATCTGAGACATGTGTACACCTTCAGACAGCCTCCCAGTGAAGCACACGTTGTTTACTCAGAGTTTGAAAGCAGCGTGGAGAAGTCTTCAGCTGTGTTCAACTGTGACCCTCTCAGGTAAACTGTGATTCGCCCAGGGAAAATGGGATCCGCCCAGATTAAACTGTGTTACATCTTCTGTGGCTATCTACCAGCGATCATGTTTAATATGAAAGACACACACATACATCCCTTATAAAAACGGCATTCTGCAGCACTCATCCAGATAACATGTGACTGTTAACTCGTTTTGCAAAGATAGCAGCAGAAATGTCATTGCTGCATGTGCAGGGATATTTAGACTTTAAAATGCTGATGGGTCGGCAAACAATATTAGGAATCTTCTATTCCAACTACATAATATTTAGTGTCCATCGACATGAAAATAACAAAAAGGTTCATGCTGGACTCAAACCCGAGTCCCAACAGCAAAAGTCACTCCAGCCCTGCAGGTTATGAGTGCGCCACGGATCAACACGATACTTCCCAGAGAATCAAAAATAAAATAACAGTGTTCAAAACACTCACGTCAATTACATTACATGACATTGCATTTACCTGACACGTTTATCTAAAGCGACTTACAATAAGTGCATAAGACCAAGAAGATACAAACTTGAAGAAAACATAATCATAAAGTACATCAGGTTTCATAGAGCCAAAACATTTAAAGTGCTACTCAACTGGCTTTAGATAAGCCATTCCTTTATTAGTATATAAGTGCTTTGTTAATAATTCTAACGTCAATAAATCCTTTACAAACTATTCGTGTTGTCAGTCTTACATTTGTATCATATATCGTTATTAATATGATGTCGAGTCGATTTGATACTCGTTTATACTTGTATAAACAAGGATATCTGATCTCGGTGGGTCTTAATGAGGCTTGATACAGACCTCAGTCAGTATACTATATTATAATATGTATATTATGGCTTAAAGTGTACATACATTCGCTCACATTATAAATGATGGTCGGGTTGCATTTTTCTGGAACTTTTTAACAAGGTTAATCTAAAATATTGTAGTGTGGTGGTTCAATATGTCGTGTTGATCCGTGGCGCACTCATAACGTGCAGTGCTGGAGTGATTTTTGCTGTTGGGACTCGGGTTTGAGTCCAGCATGAACTTTTTTGTTATTTTCATGTCGATGGACAATGAATATTATGTAGTTGGAATAGAAGATTCCTAATATTGTTTGCCGACCCATCAGCATTTTAAAGTCTAAATATCCCTGCACATGCAGCAATGACATTTCTGCTGCTATCTTTGCAAAACGAGTTAACAGTCACATGTTATCTGGATGAGTGCTGCAGAATGCCGTTTTTATAAGGGATGTATGTGTGTGTCTTTCATATTAAACATGATCGCTGGTAGATAGCCACAGAAGATGTAACACAGTTTAATCTGGGCGGATCCCATTTTCCCTGGGCGAATCACAGTTTACCTGAGAGGGTCACAGTTTAACACAGCTGAAGACTTCTCCACGCTGCTTTCAAACTCTGAGTAAACAACGTGCGCTTCACTGGGAGGCTGTCTGAAGGTGTACACAGGTCTCAGATGGACTTGGTATCACATTAGGAACGATATTCAGTGATAATTCGGGCAACAATAGCTGGTTTTAAGGATTTATTCGAGCGGATCACAGCTTAACACAGCTGAAGACTTCTCCACGCTGCTTTCAAACTGTGAGTAAACAACGTGTGCTTCACTTGGAGGCTGTCTGAAGGTGTACACAGGTCTCAGATGGACTTGGTATCACATTAAGAACGATATTCAGTAATAAGTCTGCCAACAATAGCTGGTTTAAATGATTTATTGGAGCTCGCAATGTTTTGAACAGACATGCCCATGTCAACTCGTTTTTCTTTTTGTAGTCCTCGCTGTTCGCGTCCGGATATCGCCATCGTAACCACAACCTCACCCACTGGTACTGAATGTGCATCAAAGTGTTCCTATCCAGCCAAATATACCAAAAGATTTATGTAGACGACAGAAGAAGCGATCGAAATGTGTATTTCAGTCGAAGGCCACGCCTCCACATCTGTCAACCAGTTGATCGGGGAACCAGTTAAACCGGAACACCGGCCCGAACCGAAAGATTCACAGGCTCATGTATGCAGCGAACATTTCAAATTTCCGGACGACTACTCTGAGAGTATGATAAAACATAACATGGGATTTATGGAACAACCATTACTTAATGGAGATGCAGTACCATCGGTCTTTCTGGTGTCATCACCGACCAGGACACCAGTTCAGCCAGTTGAGAAATCGCCCTCTGCAAGTGTGAAGCGACAGAGGAGCAGAAGTAGTGCTCGGAGTAAGAATAAGGTATGTTATAGCGCATTTCCATTGCAGCGGCTAGTCCCGTTTTAACGTCCTTTAGCGTCCAGGCCAGGACAGTTATTGGTGGCCTTTCCATATAGCGTAGTACCGACTAGTGTGTATTTTCCCCCAGTTTTTACCGGCCCCATAAAATCGTGATTCTATGGCCAGGGACAACGAAGCTGGGTATGCTAAACTAGAGAGGGAATCGCTAGCAAGGGTGGTACTACATGCATACATATAGTATCTTATATCATCTTCCTATTATACACACATGCATTTCCAAACATCTGGACTACCTATGTTTGCAAATGTATTATCTCTTCAATTTACACACGGCATCTATTGCACGTCTGTCCGTCCTGGGAGAGGGATCCCTCCTCTGTTGCTCTCCCTGAGGTTTCTCCCATGTTCCCTTTAAACTGGGGGTTTTCTTCGGAAGTTTTTCCTTGTACGATGTGAGGGTCTACGGACAGAGGGTGTCGTATTGTCATACTGATAAAACATCAAAACTTCTTCCTCTACTGACGAGTCCGAACTCAAATATTCAGCCATGTTTCCGTGTGTTGACAAAGTGAACGCATGGATGACGTCACGACCATCACGTGACTACTGAAAATGGCGGCGGCCAGACGGAATATAAAGGTTTTGATAAAAAAGAGCTATAAAATCATTATTTACCGGGGAATATCGCTGATTTCTTCAGGGTATGGTTTAAACATAATGTTTCACTAAATACGAAGTTTTGATTAATTATCTAATGAGTGGACCATTCCTTTAAGCAACCCAAAATGTTAAACAGTAAGAGTCATATTTCGTGAACCCTTTGAAGAGTACTGTTACCGGTGTGATTATTCTATAATACACAATTTAAGCCCGGGGGAGAAATGCTAACGCTAGCATCGGCGATCGCCGATCTTTTCTACTTCATGCTATCTGCAAAAATGGTTGACATTAAAAATTAAAAAGACCAGGCAGTTCAGAGAGAATCAAAGGAAGGAAGGCAGGCAGATTTGCATGACATTCTTCAGGACGTGTTTCATTGTGGTGATAGTGAGGGTAATCAATCGTCTCATTGACAAGACAGTAGTGACGGCCATCTTGGTGACATGTGTTGTTCTGCGAGACCAGAGATGTAGTTCATTGACCGTTTCACACAAACAAATGTGTTACTTCACAGTTTTACGACACATTTCCTTTTTTTTTACTTGGAAAATTATCTTTTAAATTGACAAACATCATATGTGTAATTCGTGGCACATTTCAAACGGGATCAAAAGATAATCTTTCTCTCTTTATTGACTTCAATACATAATTTTTTCTAAATAAGGTCCCATGGAGGACCACGGGAAGGGGAGGGACTTCGCCGCTCTATAAGAACTGGATACAGCGTGGAAGGTGGGGCCTCATTAATTCCTATGAGAGTTTCTCATTGGCGCATGGATGACAAAATGGCCCAACTTTTGAGAGAGTGAAACGTCACAGATTACCCAGCATGCCTGAGAAGTACCCGTATGTGCGCTCATAGAGCATGCGCAACTTTAACCACGCCCCCCAAAAGGCTTGTTCACATCAAGCACGTCAATTTGCGTACACGTAACAGCACCGCGCGTTCTGGATTGTTATGATGGATTTGATATTGTTAGGTGCCGTGTTTGTGTGGGTGTGTGTGTGTCTTTCTCTCTCCCTCTGATTCCCCAGGTACAGCCCGATTGTCCCCAGGTGCAACCTCTCTCCAGGTGCTCCCAATCCTCAATCAGGGCCTCTATAAAGGACCTGAGGAAGGCTGCAGTAGTCTCTCTCCTTCTCCTCTGTCTCCGTGTGAGGCCTGTACATGTGTGCATTGTTAAGAGTTCCGGTATACATTGGTACCTTAGTTTACTTTACAAGTTGGCTGGTGCGCCTGTTTTTCTTTTTTGTCCATTAAACCCTCAATTTGTGGCTTCAGAGATCCGTTTCCTCTCCCTTTTCTCTCGCCCAGTCATTTTATATCTTGTTACTTCCCTTTGGTTCCCCTAGCCCAGTAAGGAATGTAACAGATATTAACGAATAACGAGGCAGTTAGCAGCTAGCAGTTAGCAGCTAGCAGTTAGCAGCTAGCAGTTAGCAGCTAGCGGCTAGCTAGTGTAACGTCCGAGCCATTAGTAATTATGCTAATGTACACATCAATCGTTATGTACTTTTATATTGCGCAGGTGTGAACGCACCCTTATATTACGCTGATGTAACAGGATCTAGTGATGGTTTTGTTCAGCATTGCCAGTTTCGCTGTTGAGCTTTATGTTGTGCCCAGCATTCTCATGTGCTCTGAAATCAAAATGTGGATAAGCATAAAACAACACTAAAATAAAAACTACAATACAACTTGTTATTTGACACACACAAGGTTGGAGAAGGACTTTCGGGCGGCACCAAAGTTGTTCTGGAAAACTGTCCGACACCTCAGGAGGGGGAAGCAGGGAACCATCCAAGCTGTGTACAGTAAGGATGGGATGTTGTTGACCTCAACTGATGGAGTGTTGGGACGTTGGAAGGAACACTTTGAGGAACTCCTCAACCCGACAACTCCGTCCTCTATGTTAGAGGCAGAGCTGGAGTATGACGGGGGATCAACACCAATCTCCCGGGGGGAGGTCACTGAGGTCGTCAAACAACTCCACAGTGGCAAAGCCCCGGGGGTGGATGAGATCCGCCCAGAAATGCTGAAGGCTCTGGGTGTTGAGGTACTGTCATGGTTGACACGTCTCATCAACGTTGCGTGGAAGTCGGAAACAGTACCGAAGGAGTGGCAGACCGGGGTGGTGGTTCCCCTTTTTAAAAAGGGGGATCAGAGGGTGTGTGCCAATTACAGAGGCATCACACTACTCAGCATCCCCGGGGAAGTTTACTCCAAGGTACTCGAAAGGAGGGTCAGGCCGATTGTCGAACCTCAGATTGAGGAGGAACAATGCGGATTCCGTCCTGGTCGTGGAACGACGGATCAGCTTTTTACTCTCGCAAGGATCCTGGAGGGGGCCTGGGAGTACGCTTATCCGGTCTACATGTGTTCTTTAGACTTGGAGAAGGCGTATGACCGAGTTCCCAGGGAGTTACTGTGGGAGGTGCTGCGGGAGTATGGGGTGAGGGGGTCTCTACTCAGGGCCATCCAATCTCTGTACTCCCAAAGCGAGAGCTGTGTCCGGGTCCTCGGCAGTAAGTCGGACCCATTTCCGGTGAGGGTTGGCCTCCACCAGGGCTGCGCTTTGTCACCAATCCTGTTTGTAATATACATGGATCGGATTTCGAGGCGTAGTCGTGGAGGAGGGGGTCTGCAGTTCGGTGGACTAAGGATTGCACCACTGCTTTTTGCAGATGATGTGGTTCTAATGGCTTCATCGGTCTGCGACCTTCAGCACTCACTGGATCGGTTCCCAACCGAGTGTGAAGCGGCTGGGATGAGGATCAGCACCTCCAAATCTGAGGCCATGGTTCTCAGCAGGAAACCGATGGACTGTCCACTCCAAGTAGGGAATGAGTCCTTGCCCCAAGTGAAGGAGTTCAAGTATCTCGGGGTCTTGTTCTCGAGTGAGGGAACAATGGAGCGTGAGATGGGCCGGAGAATCGGAGCAGCGGGAGCGGTACTGCAGTCGCTTTACCGCACCATTGTGACGAAAAGGGAGCTGAGCCAGAAGGCAAAGCTCTCTGTCTACCGGGCCATTTTCGTTCCTACCCTCACCTATGGTCATGAAGGTTGGGTCATGACCGAAAGAACGAGATCGCGGATACAAGCGGCCGAGATGGGTTTTCTCCGCCGGGTGGCTGGTGTCTCCCTTAGGGATAAGGTGAGAAGTTCGGTCATCAGGGAGGGACTCGGAGTTGAGCCGCTCCTCCTTCGCATCGAAAGGAGCCAGTTGAGGTGGTTCGGGCACCTAGTTAGGATGCCACCTGGGCGCCTCCCTAGGGAGGTGTTCCAGGCACGTCCAGCTGGGAAGAGACCAAGGGGTAGACCTAGGACCAGGTGGAGGGATTATATCTCTTCGCTGGCCTGGGAGCGCCTTGGGATCCCCCAGTCAGAGCTGGTTGATGTCGCCAGGGAAAAGAAAGTTTGGGGCTCTCTGCTGGAACTGCTACCCCCGCGACCCGACCACGGATAAGCGGGAGAAGATGGATGGATGGATGGATGGATGGATGGATGGAAGGTTGTTCATTTGTGTGTATACATTTACAACACAGGCTATATACATATATATATATATATATATATACAAGTATAATTAATACAACTGTTAATTCAATTTGAGCTTTGACACATATATCTTTATTTATATATGTATAAGTATGAAGACTTCCTCGGGCGATATCATATGGTATAGCTAAGAGGAAATAACTCTCAGTATAACGTTATTAGCACATTTTTACAACATGAGCAACGAATGTTTTTAATAAGGGCTATACAAGTGTTCATACTGGGTAGTTTATTTAGTTTAAAAAAAATTATCCAACGATTTACAGACCACTCTTTCCCCATGTAAGTCAATGGGAAAACGTGTTTCAGGCAACCTGATCTCACCAGAATGCGTGACTCCACCACGACTCCTTAACACCACATTGCGTGGTGGACTCACGAACTTTGTTACATTTACGTGTCTGCACCACGCAAACAACCCCAATGTAAAGTGAATGAGGCTCTTTTGTCGTGGTGCACACACGCATTTCTACAACGTCCTGCAGTGAGCTTTTATTCTATAAAACGTTTTTAAAATCTATTGTATAGCTTGTAGTAACTCACGGGAGGCTTCTTTTATTTTATTTGTATTCATAATAATTTTTATTTTTCGTCAGAATGTATTATGGTGCATTAGTTACGAATTTTTTTTCTCAAAAAACAGTGCATTGTGTGTAATACAACTGCGATTTTTTTTAAATTAGTTAGTTTTTAAGGAAGGCCAGAGCTTCAGCTGTGTCCAATAGATTGTTCCCTTTTAGTTAACGTTTTTTAAAAGAACATTATATTCTGATTTGATCATTTCCCCTTTATTGTATTACGGAGAGCAATGTGAGCATCCATTCCCATTGGATAACGGAGGATTTTACCCCGGAAGTAAGTATTCTCCTTACTGTCGATTGATTTTACAGTGATATCAGCACTACTCATCAACTCAAAAACACCAGATTATCCTTGTTGATTACACAACATTGATTGGTTTAAATTGTGTACAATGCTTTTATATATAATATAATTTGACTTTATTATTAGTATAATCAGTGATCCATCTGAATAATAAATGAGGGACTGT
Source organism: Pseudochaenichthys georgianus (assembly GCF_902827115.2). Classification (NCBI taxonomy): domain Eukaryota; kingdom Metazoa; phylum Chordata; class Actinopteri; order Perciformes; family Channichthyidae; genus Pseudochaenichthys; species Pseudochaenichthys georgianus. Next base: position 38,580,002 of record NC_047519.1, read on the forward strand.
TAACCTACAAGATTTGTACCATAGACTTCCATTATAACCACATTGTTGTTTCCCCTCCCCCCCTTTAAATTAAAGTGAAAAAAGGATTTTGCACTAATTGTCCTCTGCATTTTACCCTAAATGTTAGTGGTGCCATGGCAGCCCGGGGACCGACTCTAATTCTGAGGTGAAATGAAAGGAGTATCTGAACATCCATAACATGCATGTTGTTTTAGGAGTATAATAATTATCTTTATGCTGGTTGGTCTCCCACCCTCGGCGGGTTATCAGCACAAATTATGTCCCCATATGATAAAATCCACCATCCCCCCGCCCAGCAACCTAACGGAAGTGTAGTACCGCGGTTTGGCCACAACGAATATTCTCGGCAAGGCAAGTTTATTTATATAGCACTTTTCAACAAGGCAATTCAAAGTGCTTTACAAAAAACGAAAGACATTAAGAAAATGGTATTTAAAATCAGTCATTAAAAATAAAAGCTAATAAAATAAACATAACAAGAAAAAATACATGGATCAAAGTTAAAGTGCAGTCTAAGATATGAATAGTTCAATTAAAAGCAGTGACAAAAAGAAAAGTCTTCAGCCTGGATTTAAAAGTAGTAAGAGTTGCAGCGGACCTGCAGGTTTCTGGGAGTTTGTTCCAGATATTTGGAGCATAGTAACTGAACGCTGCTTCTCCATGTTTAGTTCTGACTCTGGGGACAGAAAGCTGACCAGTCCCTGAAGACCTGAGAGATCTGGATGGTTCATAATTTAGCAGGAGGTCAGAAATGTATTTTGGGCCTAAACCATTCAGTGCTTTATAAACCAGCAGCAGTATTTTGAAATCTATTGTTTGACACACAGGAAGCCAGTGTAAAGACTTCAGAACAGGAGTGATGTGATCCACTTTCTTAGTGTCAGTGAGGACTCGAGCAGCGGCGTTCTGAATCAGCTGCAGCTTTCTCATAGATGTTTTAGTGAGACCTGTGAAGACACCATTGCAGTAGTCCAGTCTACTGAAGATAAAAGCATGGACAAGTTTTTCCAAATCCTGCTGTGAGATTAGTCTTTTAATCCTAGATATGTTCTTTAGGTGATAGTAGGCTGATTTAGTAACTGTTTTAATGTGACTGTTGAAACTCAGGTCAGAGTCCATGACTACACCTAGATTTCTGGCTTTATCTGTTGTTTTGAACATTGCACACTGAAGCTCTGCGCTAACTTTTATACGTTCTGCATTGGCTCCAAAAACCATTACCTCAGTTTTATCATCAGACTTCGGCGCACTTCCTGGGGGCTTGCTTGGTACCTGTTGTCACCATAGAGTCTAGACATATAAAGAGTAGACGCCGCATTGGCTGCTGGGGCGCAAGAAATACGGCCGCCATCTTGGACCGGTCATCCTACTCATATTGTACAGACATTCTACCGAATATTCTCGGCAAGGCAAGGCAAGGCATTCTACCCATAGACAGCAGAGGTTTCAAGATGCCAGAGCACTGTGCGGCATATTGCTGTGCAAATCGGCGGACGATTGCTAACAGGGGTCGGGGGGTTACTTTTCACAAGTAAGATTCAACATTATTATTGGTTGTATTTTGTAAATAGAATATTATTGTACTGTATCGATGTCTGCCAGCGAAATCGTAGCCAGCAAACATTATGTTTATGGCCAACTGAGACTTTATAAATCATATGCAGCAGCATATGCAGCATAACAAGTGAATTTCCCCGTTGTGGGATGAATAAAGTACAATCTAATCTAATCTATCTAGGAAGAAGAAGGAAGAAAATAAGCTTGACCTCCTTCTTAAAAAAATGTGTGTTGACTCTCTCAAATTTCCTGTTTTTCTTTTGAAGGTTTCCCAAAGACGCGTGCGTGCGTGCGAGCGTGCGTGCGTGCGTTCGTGTATATATATTCTTTTCAAATATTATGCTTCTTCATTTCAGCCGGAAAGGGCAGGACTACGTCTACTTCCAGAAAAGCTGAAGAGAGCCTGTCTGTGGCCCCTCAGGACGACCCAGAAGCTTCAACCTCACACTCACAACCTCAGCCTAATGATGTGAGTATTTCTATTTTCAACATCATATCATAATGGTCCTAGACAAAGTAAAATCTCTCTTGTTTGCTGCCACTCATATTAAGCACACTCACAAATAAACCCATACACACACAATTGAAGACATGTTGAACATGCATTCCTGGCACACACACACACACACACACACACACACACACACACACACACACACACACACACACACACACACACACACACACACACACACACACACACACACACACACACACACACACATGATGCTGGCAGTGGCTTTGACAGGTGATGGCTATAAGAAAGAATGTGGGCCATACTCTAGTTGTGTCAAAGTGATGTATGTGAAGTGAAACATCACTCAAACCATGTTCATCCCTCTTTCTACTAGGATCATAGCTATGTCTCGCCTGCTTCTCCTACTGCTCTTAAGGCCAGACTCAATGAAGCTTTAGCAAGAGTGGAGAGTCTCGAGCGAGAGAGGAAGAATACCATGGCTAGAGAAAAGAGGGCAAAGACCACAGTGAGGAGTCTTTTGGGGGATTTGAGGGAAAATAACCTCATTAATGAAGAACTCAAAGAGAGGCTTGATTTCTACATTGAAATTCATGTATATCTTACTCTTACACTCTTTATTAAACTCCTTTGTTATTATATGAAAGGGACTTATTATTTTTTTCTCATACAATTTCAGATCTTCAAATAGACTTCAAGGCAAAGCAGAGCCATGAGTACTCAAAGGACCACAGAGAGTTTGTCCTCACACTCCATCTACATGTTCCAAAGGCCTACAAATACCTCAGAGAGACTACAAATCTTCCCCTCCCTCATCCACATACATTACAAAGGTAGTCTTAAAGTTGTTCAATTTCATTTTTGGAAATTACGGTTGCAAATATGTTAAATAGCTACTTCTCAATTTTTTTACAGGTGGCTGTGTTCGGTGGATGGCAAGCCTGGCCTGAACAAGATGATGCTGGATATGCTGGAGAGAAGATGCCAGGAAGACCAGGCTAAATATGGATGTGTTGCACTCATGTTGGATGCCATGGCCATCAGAAAACATGTGCAATATAATCCACATAACCAGTCAATGTCTGGTTTTGTAGACATGAGTGATGGAAACAATGAGACCGATGCTGCTACTGAGGCTCTTGTGTTCATGGTGGTTGGCCTACAAGGACATTGGAAGGCTCCCATTGCATATTACCTGACGAAGTCTTTGTCACCTGAAACACAAAGGGTCCTTCTCAGTCATGCTTTGGAGGAGCTGCATGCATGGGGCATTCGGGTGGTATCTGTCACGATGGATGGGCATGCCTCCAACGTCAGCATGTGCAACCAACTTGGGTGTGAGCTGAAGGGAAACCCACAGGAGCCACTTAAAACCAGTTTCCCGCATCCCTCGACTGGTGACAAAGTATTTGTAATGATGGATGCATGCCACATGCTGAAGTTGGCACGTAATATGTTGCAGGTAAATGATGATTGTTGTAGACCTATTTGTACAAGTTATGTCTCTGCTGCTAAAAGTTGTATCTAAATATTGTTGTCTGTTCATTTGCACAGTTATGGCTGGACGTGATGATCAACATTTTGCTGTTTGTACTTGTTTGAGCAGTGACTGAATCTTTCTCTGCAGGCATACAGTCCAATTGCAACGACCACCGGACAGATCAAGTGGAGGTTCATCAATCATCTCAATGATGTGCAAAACAAAGACGGACTGCATGCTGCCAATAAAATCACAGACAAACATGTCTACTTTGAGAACCACAAGATGAGGGTGTCCCTGGCTGCACAAACACTGAGTCGCTCCGTGTCAGTTGCTCTCCGTACAATGAGGGATCTTAGGTACTCTCAGTTTAAAGACTGTGAGGCAACGGCAGAATTCATTGAGGTAAACAGTTAGTGATTATAGAACCAAGTGCGTGTTTTATTAAAAAGAATTGATCAAAATGTGATTTGAGCATCAGGAACAATTTGTTGATAATTCTCTAAGTTCAACATGCAAATAAATTCATGAAACGTGATATTGCACATTCATAAATACAAAAGTGTATATATAACCTTACACATACCTTCACAAATTTTAGAGTGGTAAAGCTCTGTGTGAAATTTGCTGTAGCACAAAGCAGGCCTATGGAGAGAAGGAAGTCAAGCAAATACTAAGTTTGCATGTTGCACGTTGAACATACAGTTTAGAAATAAGTACTCTGTTCTCTTTATATCTTGAATAGATGAGTATTGATTACAACTATCTGATACCTAATGAAACACTGTAATGATAGTGATTTAGATGCCGATATTTCTTTATAGATTATTGACAGGCTGTTTGACACAATGAATGGACGCAATCCTCGTGCCAAAGGATTCAAATCTCCCTTGGGTGCTTTGAATTGGATAGAGAGGAAAGCATTTTTGTCAAGAGCCAGGGAAAAGTTCACGACATTAGTTCAACGATACTCTGTTCCGTTATGCATTGAGTTCATAAGATGCTCTGTTCTCTACATCAGGTTCATATGATGCTACTGTTACAATGGGTTTTCCTTTAGTTTGTCTGCTAACCTGATGCTATTTTATTTCAATGTTTTTCTGTGTTCAGTGTTGTTTGTTGGAATTATCTTGTATTCATTGTTTTTGAGGTCCCAGATGCTTCTAAATTCAATTAAATTCAAAACCTTTATTTATCCAGGTAAAATCCCATTGAGATCAATGATCTCTTTTTCAAGGGAAATCTGCAGCAGTAGGTTCCACAAGAAGACATAAAAACATAAACAACAGAACAACAAAAGGACATCATACAGCAAAATGTACAGGGATTACAATTTACATATTTAACCACATGTACAGGTACCAACAGCATCTGATTTTGTAGCATCCAACCGAGCTTTAAAAACATGTAGTGGTACTAGCTTGTTAATTTTCCACTCCTTTTGCAGACTGTTCCAAGTTAGTGGAGCTGCACATCTAAAAGCTTTCTTCCCTAAGACAGTCCTAGCACTTTGCACATTTAATAAAACCACAGCATGCGATCTCAGGCAATAAGTACTTTCAATTCGCAGAGAGATCAGGGAGCAGATATAAGATGGTAGTTTATCCAACATGGCTTTGTAAATGAAAAAGTACCAGTGACTGAGCCTCCGTACAGTAAGTGATGGCAACACCGCCTTGGTATACAGAGTACAGTGATGCGTAAGTGCTTTACAATTTATCAAAAATCTCAGTGCGCTGTGATACGCAGCATCTAACTTGCTCAGGTAATTGGCAGGTGCATTCATATATAACAAATCCCCATAATCCAGCACAGGTAAAAAGGTCACAGTGACTAGCCTTTTCCTGGCCTCAAGCGAGAAACAGAACTTATTTCTGTAAAATAAACCTAGCCTAACCCTCAGCTTTTTAAGCAGGTTATTTACATGAAATTTAAAAGTGAGACAATCATCAAGCCAGATACCCAGGTATTTGTAACAGGTAACCACTTCAAGTTATATTCCTTGCGTAATTACAATATCCAAAGCAGTCTCCGGTGTATTTTTAGCTTTAGCTTTAGAAAAGAGCATTACCTTGGTTTTATCCACATTTAAAAGAAGCTTAAGCTCAGAGAGCTGAGTCTGAATAATGTTAAAAACAGCCTGTAATTTAAAAACAGCCTCGTTAATCGAGGGACCTGCACAGTACATAACGGTATCGTCCACATAAAAATGTAAGGTTGCTCCTTCGACATTTTCAACTAAACTATTAATATAGATAGAGAATAATAGCGGTCCTAAAACTGAACCTTGTGGTACACCATTAGTGATGTTTAACCACTCAGAAGACAGCCCATCAAAGTGAACACATTGGGACCTTTCAGAGAGGTAGTTCACAAACCACCCACTGCATGGCTGGATAGGCCAATACTGACCAGCCTCTGCTTCAAAATGCGATGATCGACGGTATCAAAAGCTTTGGATAGGTCAACAAATAGAGCTGCACAACTCTGCTTATTATCTAAAATACTCGTAATATCATTTACCACTTTCATTGTGGCAGTGATGGTGCTGTGTTGCTTTCTGAAGCCTGACTGAGGTTTAGACAGGATGTCATTTGTACATAAAAACTCCTTTACTTGTTCACTCACTAGGCGTTCAAGAACCTTAACCAGAACTGACAATTTAGAGATGGGTCTATACAGTGGCGGCACCAGAGTATTTTTGCTGGGTAATCTATGGTAGGGCTAACCCATACAGTGGTGGGGCTCAAGTCAGTATGTGTAATGTAATTACATACATGATACACGCTATATCGCCACCCTTGACAGTGAAACGCCAAGCGTGAGGCTTTTATTAGCTTGTATTAGTCTCCTTTTATCAGCTAAATTACATCGAGAGCAACAGGTGTGAGTTAAACAATACAATAGCCTATTCTGCTAATTCCACGTTGTTACAACATGCTACGCAGCGGCAGAAACAAGAAAAGTTGGCATTTAGAATTGACACAGAGAGAGAGAGAGAGAGAGAGAGAGAGAGAGAGAGAGAGAGAGAGAGAGAGAGTAGAGAGAGAGAGAGGAGAGAGAGAGAGAGGGAGAGAGACAGACACAGGTAAACAGAGAGAGACTGACACAGCACACACAGGTGGCCTGTGTATCTATTGTCATACAAAACGCTTTTTCAAATGACTATTACAAAATATATTCAAAACTCACTATTCACTCTTCAGGTGGGTCATGTGACTCTGGCACCTGTTCGACTTGTACCTCAATGGGAGGGCGTTTAAGAACACATCTATCCATCCGAAATATACAATTAATCCTAGAAATTCTGCTGTCTGTCTGCAATTTACTCGGCGCGAGTTTGGGGACTTTTCACTGTGAACGTGACGTATCGACGTATCAGTAATGCACGACGCAGCAGACCCAACGTTTCGTTGCTCTGATTGGCTGTAGGTCTATTCAAATTGCATTCGGAGGCATTTTGATCTGACCACGGCCCGCGCTGATATTATAACGCCAGAGAATTTTCACACCTTTAGTGTATAAAACTCCCCCACTACTTAGACTATTCCTTACACCCCTCTAGCATCAGCCCCAGTGGACTCAACCATATTGCGTCAGAAACATGCACTTGTTGTTACAGCAGGATCAGTTTGTGTGTTATGGACACGATTTTCGCAATCCGTGTTCTCAACATGCTTACTTTCATGGTCGGGCTAAGGTAGGGCTAAGCCATTTCTTGGTATGGCTGTAGCCTACCCCAGGCATACCCTGGCGCCGCCACTGGGTCTATAGTTATTTAATAAGGTGGCCTCCCCTCCTTTTAGTAGAGGCATAAGCTGACTTCCATACTTTTGGGATTTTGTTCGTGCTGAGAGCGAGGTTAAAAAGAGTAGTAAGAGGTGGAGCAATAAAATCTGCAGCTATCTTTAAAAAGAAAGGTTCTACATTGTCCGGACCAGCCGGCTTTTTAGGATCTGGCTTGGTTAAGACTTCACGAACAACATCAACCATAAAAGGAGTAAAACTGAAAGGGTTTTCCAGACCACATTGTTCAGAGTCACCGACTGTGGTGTTCACAGAAGCAGAATTAGAAACAGAATGAAACAGAGAGCCACAGGACACAAAATGCTCATTAAAACAATTTAACATGGTAGCCCTATCCGATATAGAGCCAGATGCTGTGGTAAGGCACGGAGGTAGCTCATTACGGATCTCACCGGTGGATATTGATTTTATGGCTTTCCAGAATTGTCTAGGGTTGTTCAGGCTCTTTGTAGTAACTGACAGATAATACTTAGATTTAGCACTTTTGACATGTGTAGTGAATCTATTTCTTAGCTGCCTAAAACGCAGCCATTCTACCTCTGAGCCTGATTTCCTAGCCTTTGCCCAGGCCTTGTTTCTCTCATGTAGGAGACTAGATAATTCAGCAGAAAACCAAGGATTGTCTCGTCCCTTCACTCTAAATGTACGCAGGGGTGCATGTCTATCTATAATTTCCAATTATACCATAAATAGTATGTATTACACAACATCAAGTTTTGCAGGTGTCAGAAGGAGGGTATGTATGTTGAAATGATGTTCTCTTGTTTCAATGTTTTTCAATCTTCAGTTTTGTTTCTATTTGAATGATCTTGTATTCAGTGTTTTTGAGGTCCCAGATGCTTCTAATGGTACGTATTACACAACATCAAGCACATGTAGGTGTCAAAATGGTATGTATTGCATGTGTTCTTGTTTTCAAGTTATCCCAGTTCTGCAATTACATTGTTCCTAGTTAGCTAAGTGTCCTACAAGTATACTGTATATGTTTTGCCATGATCAGAGTAATAAAATGTTTTTCTTTTGCAGGTACTGTCAGTCATCGGATTTGTCATTAACATCGACACGTTGATGCTGATGATTCCTGAACTGCTCCAAGTTCAGCGGTATGTCCTCACCTACAGGTTCAGCCAGGATCACTTGGAGCTCCTATTTAATTCCATCAGAGCGTCAGGTAGGGTTGATGTTCTTTTAATTGCAATACATTCTGAAAATTACTTATGAGTAATGTATGTATTGTGTGCCTGTTTTCCATACAAGGTGGCTGAAATAACAATCCATCTGCACGCCAGTTCCAGGCCATCTTCCGCCGTCTGATGGTTCGGTGTTTCACCTAGTGAGACAGGCAATGTGGCAGCCCAAGATCACACTGTCTGCGGTAGAGATGTCCTCTGCTGAAACTGCCAGTTTGGTGGTCTGGTGGAAAATGCGCTGGTCTACATCGCAGGATTTGTAGTCCGGCAGATTCTGCGAAAGCTGTCCTGTGATGTGTGCCGTGCAAGCTTGGTCAGAGATGCTGTACCTTCATCATTTGATGAGAGCTACCACCTTCTAGCCCTGAAAAACAACGGTGGCCTAGTGATTCCATCACAAGGCACAGTGAAGGTGCTGAGAGCTGCAGAGAGGGTGATTCGCCAAGCTTCAACAAGGCAAGCTCCAAAGGAGTCGACAGTCACCTACATCATCCGGGAGGAGATTGGAACGGAGGGTATTTTTCAGCTTGGGGAACACATTGAGGAGTTTGGCATCAACAACCATTATTCCAACTTGTTGTCATTGGTTGTGTCTGTGTTTCTGAAAATAAGACGACACCACATTGCCAAACTCACCTCTCTTGACCTGCAGAAAGGGAGCATGAGAAAGAAGCTCTGCAAAACATTCCTCTTTCAGGGCTTTTAGCTCATTTAATGAGCAACTTTGTGTAAATATGGTTTGGGGCGGTGTGGTGTCATGTTCTTGTGTTTAACTTGAAAATTGACATTTTTTATATAAATATAGATGTAGATTTTCATTTTTTCTGACATCAATATAGATATTCATTTTTACTGATATATAACTTCTGTCTATGTATAATGTATTATTGTTTCTTCATTTTTCAACTTATTAAAATAGCTGAGTAGTAGGCCTACACAATCTGCTTCTCTATCATATAGGGGAACTACACTGTTAGCAGTAACTTGGTATGCATGTATTTCATGTTAGCTTAGCTTCTTAGCCTGAGCTAGCTCTGTTTACTTCCAGTTCGGAGGCAGCAGGTCCCGCCTCGGCTCCGCCTCTTTGCCCTTATTTGGAGCAGGCGGGATTAGACTCTGACGTCACAGTCGAGCCGTTAGTGCCGACTCCGCCTACTAAGGGCTTCTCGGCAACTCTGCAGAATCCTATGGGTGACGTCACGGACCCTACGTCCATTTATAGACCCTTTTTGTGTTTGTACACAATGATGACGTAGAACGTATGCGCACGCATGGTGGCAACAGAAGGATCATGGCAGAGATAAACAGCTTGTCAAGCTACGCAAGGGGATTATCAACTAAAGATCGGGAATGTTACCTTAACAAGTTGACTTTGACAAATGGTGTCCGACTTCCAGATCCGTGTTCTATTGATGAGTGGGTTGAAGACGTTAGCAAGTGGCCGAATATACAGTGGCCAGATACCTATTTAATTGAGAAACCGAGCGTGTACACCAGAGAGAAATTACAAGCCTATAAGTCACTGGATGCTTACGAATACGTTGTCTGTGGTCATGTACAGAACGTCAAATAACATAGACTCAGAGTTTTGTATTTTGAGATCAGAAATTCTCCCTAGTCAAAGACAAGGACACAAGACAACGATGTATGAGGCTTGGGTTGTAATCAACTAACGAGAAAACTACATCCTCACAGCGAATTGCACCTGTATGGCGGGGTAAGTAGCCTATTATTTGATGTCGTGGGCTTGTAGGTAACAGTTCAGGGGTGTGTTACTGTCCTTTCAGCTGGCTATTACTCTCCTTTCCATATCAAAAATCGTATGCCTTGCCCTGTAACTTTCTCATCATAACCAGGGTTTGAAACTAACATTTTCATGAACAACAACACAGTGACAACAGGGTTCAAAATGTCAGCAGCCAATATCATTCAGTTACATTCAAAACCTGATTAAGCTTAGGATACTTACTCACATGTCTAGTAAGTTAGATGTTTACCTACTTCATAGCCAGAGCCGAGATTTGTCTGAGAGCAAATGTTACTTTCAAGCCCAGTATGTTTATTATGATTTTGTGAAATTTCAGGCTTGGGTCATGCTGCAGCCATGCAGCTGCAATATTATTCAAAGTTGAGCTCTATGTTAGGATGGGAAGGACAGAGAAAGCAGCGGTTACTTCTGGAGTGTGCATGTGGAAAAACATCAGCAGGAAAGAAGTCAGACCAGCTCCATTGAGGGAAATCAGCTTCCACAAACCAGAGGCTTGGCAGGCAACTTCCAGCAGCTTCAACATCTGCTAGGAAGAATAGTATCACACCCAGAGGCATGTAATAGTTGACAGAGCCTAGATAAGTTTCCTTTTGCCATCGTGCATTTAATTAATTCTCAGGATTTCTTCTCAGTGTTTTGACACCATAATGGAGCCTGAGAAAGGTGTTACTTGGTGATGCAGAGATGAAAAGGCCTTACAGACCAACGTGGCATCATGACTTTTTGTAAACATACACGCTCAGTTTGAATAGTTTCAGTAACATTTGTTATGTTAGTTTGAATATGTCTGTCATTTTGTCTTCAGATTACTGATTCTTGAAATTGTTTGTTATCTACAGCTTAACTGGTCTGGTTTTAGAATAATTCAGTCATTATTCTTAAAATGTGAACATTATGCAGCACACTAATTGTGTCTTTTTGTTGCTCTATTATCAGTGTTGACAGATGATGACATCCGGGAACTGCGGGATGTGGACCCAGGTGCTGCAGTGCTGACGAGCCTGGAAAACAGTGACACGGACACTGCATCGTCTGACACTGATTCCAAGGAGCATCCAGACTTACCTGATCCCTTGACTGCTTTATTTGATGCAACACACCGGGAACTCTCACCACAGGAAATGAAGGTGAAATGTGAGGATACATTTCACAAACTAAAAACTACACTACAACCTCAACAATGTGAGAAACTGGAATTTGTGACACGGAAACAGTCAAGGTCAAATGAGTGGCACACCTATAGGGCTGGTCGGATCACAAGCACCAAATTTCACCATGCAGCCACAACTGACAAGATCAGCAAAACATACCTAAATGATATAATGCAGTACAACAAAACAGAGTTAAATGTCCCATCTGTGCTCTGGGGGCAAAACATGGAGGAAACGGCAAGACAAGCCTACACTCCATTTATGTCCCAAAGCCATCCAGATTTCAGCATCAGCTCATGTGGCTTAGTAGTGCAACCTTCTGAGCCACACCTTGGATCATCGCTAGATGGGATAGCAAGATGTACCTGCTGTGGCAAAGGGGTGGTAGAGATAAAATGTCCCTACAAATACAGGAATAGCCTTCAATGATGTACAGACAAAAGCAGTTTTGTCTGGACAAGTCATTCTCGTTGAAACATTCACACACATACTACTCTCAAACTCAACTTCACATGTTTGTGTGTGGTGTTAGCTACTGTGACTTTGTGTTGTGGACTAAGGAGAAGTTCATGAAGAGTTTCTGCAGGAGGCTTTGCCAAAAGCACATGACTTCTTTAGCTCGAGTGTGTTGCCTGAATTACTGACAAGAAGACATGATCCTGTCTTGGTGTCACAGAGAGCCTGCGAATACTGTGAAAGACCAGATTTAGGTCAAATGATAATCTGTGTCAAATGCAACAACCACATTCACTACAGTTGTGCACACATAAAAAGGAAGCCAGCAACATGGTTATGTAGGAAATGTCTGAGAGTTGAGGCTTGAATGCCTTCATGTAGGCAACATAATGTATTGTGATAGGAGACCAGATATGGTGTAAGATGTCGGTTATGGATTGTCTTTCCCTGGTTGTTAAAGTTGCATTACAGTTGAAACAATGAATTCATCATCAGCCTTTTCTTTACATTTGATGTTGTTATTGACAGCTGTGTCTAGATGCACTTCAGTGCAACAAGATATTTTAAGTTTTATTCTGTAATGGTATATATGTATCCATAGAGATAATTTGCGACCTAAAATTATTATTTACTGTTTACAACATACAGAACCAGTTTGATTCTAATATATTGTACATACTCCTACTTTCCATGTTGTTAATGTTTAGTGGCACTTTAATGGAATGAAACTCTGTTAGTAACAACATTACAAATAAATGTGATACTGCACTCTGAATTGTTGAGATAATCTGGGGGGGAAAGGACCATTAGACACACCAGTGGCAGCCAATGTGGGGAGGTTTATTAAAATGCATTAAGTTTTAAGTACAGTAGGCCTATATACATGTTTTACAAATGTAAAATCACTTTATAAGTCATACATGGTTATGTGTAACTCATTTGGGAACAACACTCTTAAGAGGTTTGTGAGGGCACCACATACAATAACAACATCATCTAGTATGTCAACCTGCGACAAAGGAATAACTGTTTGTAAATCTTAAAGTTTTTCCACCGACCAATATCTCGCTCTACAATCTACATGGATCCTCACACGAGAAAGTTGTCTAGATGTGTCCACTTCCTGTGCAGAAAGATGCTTCTTTCCTTTTGTGAAATGAGGGATACGAAGGGTTGCACTATAGGCCGCAAGCTCGTCTCTGATGAGAAATCCTCTGTCTGCTAAAACCTCATCCCGAGGCTCCAAAAGTTTGAGGAAACCTGACTCCTTAGTGATGTGCTTGTCTGAAACCCGTCCACCCCATCCAGGAGACAGAAATGAAATTGCACCAGCTGGAGTGATGCCGATCAAATATGTAATGGTGTTGTTGTGTTTATAGTTTGACCATGTCTGGGCCCTGGAAGTCAGATTACTGGGTCGAGCTATGAACATTTCTGTGCAATCTATTATGCACTGGCATCTTCTAAAGTTGCGCTTGAATATTTTTGGCATATTTTTGGCATATTTTTACGTACTGCACCCTTAACATTTAATGTGTGGCTTGAGGACCAAGGCCATAGCAGGGACCCAGCTCCGCAAAATATTTGATAAGGTGGTTTTTGATACCTGAAATCTATAAGCCAAGTCAGTATTACATAGGCCCAACCTTAATTTCATCAACACAATCAATAGGTGGTCCTCTACTGTAAGTTTGTTGTGAATTCTTTCTACGCTGCCCATCATTTTTGTAATCAGCCACTCAAAGACCACAGAGGTCAGTCCTGTGAGAAAAATCAAGTGTCCAATGTTGCACTTAACAGTGGTGTAGGACAGGGTCGGCGTAATGGGGGGTCATTTGCGGGTCATGCCCCCCCAAATGAGTCACTGTGCCCCCCCAACGCAGGATGGGCAAGCCTTGCCACTTTGCCGTTTAAAAAAAAAATCAAGTGAAAAACGTTTCCCACTAAAGGTTTTTTGTGGTGTGAAATACGTCAGAAATAAAGAATACAAATATAAAACACAGCCTGAGCTGTGCTCACTGCTGCCTCTCTGATTGGTGTGTTGCTTGACCAATGACCCCCGACCTTTGTTTTGTTATCATTACGTGGCTGTGTGTTTAGATGAAAGCCCAGTGGTGGATCTGTTTCATCTGTTACAACTGATTATACAGTAAAGCCATCGAAAATAATATGATATACAGTACAAGTAGGCCTACTTCTGGGTCTCTGTGTTTTCATTCAAGCTCGGCTCTGTGTGTGTGTGTGGCTACGAGCGCATTTTGTGAGTGCGCGAGTGGTAACGTGGAATGTTGATGTTAGCATCTGGTTAGCTAGTTATGCTAACGGATATAAAGAGCTGTTTCTACACCAAGGTGGAGGAGAGTCCTCTCCTGTCAGACTGAGAGGATCGTATAACCTCAGCTCAGTGAGGTAAAGACTCTCTCAGTGTTTAGATAGTTCACTTTAGTGTAGGTTATCTCAGTGGGTCTCAAACGGTTTGGTCACCATTTATGTAAACAAGTATTTGCGAGGAATACCTTTTATATGATCATTATATAAAGTTTATATTATATAAAGTTTTAATCACACAAAGCCAGAATAAATTGAATAACGACTTCTTCCAACCTTATACTTTTTCTCCAGAGTGCCGTGGTTCATTGTTTATTAATGTGTTTCTGCAGCATTTACCGACCGCTGCAGTATTGGCTGCTCTTCCACAGGAGTTTATTCTCCCGTTAGCTCCCGGTTAGCTCACACTGCAGCGGCCGCTCTAAAGTATTCACTGTCCGACTCACACAAGCAGCTGATGCATATCCCCAGTTCCCCTTAGCCTAAGTGAATGTGTGTCAGTCTGAATTGACGCTGTTTGGTATCACAAACGCTGTTATGAAAGTTTCTCTGGTATAAAACGGGTGATGTCGGCATAGCAACCGAAGCTAAACTGACTACTTGCATCCGATAGCTGCAATAATACAAAACAACACGTCTGCCTCTCTCCACAATGATCAATGCCAGTGAACGGATGGTCAAAGTAAGGCACAAATAAACAGAATCACACGAAGCCTGGTTAGTGTTGCCTGACTTTATAAAGTGTGTTTATAAGCACAATGCTTGTAGGCAGGCATAACAGTCGACCCATGGGAGGTGGGTTTAGTTTCCTGCACGCCTCGACGTAAGAGAGACGTAAGCGACGCCACCTCTTAGCTCCGAAGCTCTTGCCTCTAGACCGACAATTTTTTGGAGCTGGAAGTGAACCCGATTCCGGAGCTAAGAGCCGGCGCCGCTGCGGTGTGAACAGGAAAAACCAGCGCTTTTTCAGCTCCAGCTCGGAGCTGGAGCGGAAAAAGCGCTGGTGTGAAAGGGGCACTAGAGGAGGTTAGGTCCACACCCACCTAAAACATGTTCACATGGATAGGATACTAAATACATTTGCACCCTTTTTATATGGTGGCCTATGTCCATATATTTCTGTTTTGGTGGTCGTGCCACAACCGTGCATGTATGCACAAGTCATAGGTGCGCTATACAATAGCACTACACCCCTGCAATTTGTGTGAAAGACAATAGACTTTACAGCATGTTTTTTGAAGTTGCGTTGGTGTTTGTGTGTTGGTTATTGACGGCAGTGTGTGCCCCCCCTTTGTAAATGATTGCCCCCCCATTCGATTTGTTCTAGAGCCGACCCTGGTGTAGGAGAATGTAGATTTTTGCAGCTCCTCTTTCAGATTTACATTTTCTGCTCATAGTGTGTCAAACTCCTGTCGCAGGTTGACATATTCCTCCTGAAGTTGACTGTATCTCAGGTTCAGATCATCGTACTCTCTCTTTGGAACTGGGATATCCTCTTCAGCTTTAATATAGAAAAGTGAAAAATGTGCATGTGCTGCAACCGATGCAAACAAGTTCACAATTCAGGGGTTCTCACACATTTTTACCAATGAATTTTCAAAACTTTTCCATGACAGAAGAGAAGATAGATTATTGATCCCAGGGGGAGATTTTTCCTCTGCATTTGACCCATCCAGGGGCCAGTGTACACGTCACACACAGACATACAAAGCAATTGGAGCAGTGGGCCTGGCAGGAGCACACACACACGAGGAGCACACTGACTCTTTCAGTGAGGGTGGGAACCCTGACAATCAATCAGTTAATTGTAAGATGATATATTCATATATTCATAAATATATTCATACCAGGACAATGATCCATGCTGCATTCTTGTTCTGGATCCATGCTGCATTCTTGTTCTGGATCCATGCTGCATTCTTGTTCTGGAATTTCAGAAGTAACACGTTGATTTGCTGCAGTGTCAGCTCTCCTCCTTTTCCTATGGTACCTACAGTAACAGTAGAAATGTATAGTTACACTAATCCATATCTCAAAACAGCAGCTGTAGGCACCAAAGCTTATGCAAGAGAGGAAAACAAAACAAAAACGACTGAGAGGAGGGCAACTCTAATCTTACCTGTCCATATTTACATTTCGGTTCTGGCTTTGTTTTGTGTACATGAACACAGATGGCACAAAATCAGGACTACTAGAGTCCAATGATGCCTCGCCTGCAAAAATAAAACACAAACACATTTGTTTAGCCTAGCAAGCTACTAGGCAAATCTAACGCCAGCTTATTAAACTTTAGCTGCATTTGATTATTATTCTACATCATACAGACAATCACTAATGTAAACAAGGCTTTCCCGTAAAATCAAAGAGTAGGCATTTTTGATTATGTCCTCATTCCAGTCCACACGTTTAATCGCCTGCTGTCACAGACGCCGCCGGTTGCTCTGAAATGGTCGTGGTCCTCTCGGAATCCTATACAACTTTAGTCCGCCGGTGGAATAGCGATTCGTACAACCGTATACGCAACAACCAGACATGTTGATGCTGGATACAGTTTGTAAATGCTTGCTAACCAGTTGCTACCTCGTCTTTGTCATTCAGAACTGCTGGAAAACAACACCACTTCTGTTGCCCACATGCGCGCGCACATTTTTGATGACGTCGGCTGTAAAAGGGTCTTATAGGTCTTTTAAATTGACAAACATCATATGTGTAATTTGTGGCACAATTCAAACGGGATCGAATTCTCTCTCCATTGACTTTTATAAATAAGGTCCCATGGAGCTCAACCGGAAGGGGAGGGACTTCGCTTCTCTATAAATCAGCCAGTCTTCAGACAGAGAGGGTGGAGGGAACGTGTACAGGGTGAGATCCTTGTTGCTGGTGACGATGTGCACATGAGAAATAAATGCCCCCACCGGGTTATATTTGAACTCTCTGCCTCCTTGCTTGGTCGGGTTGCTCAATAGTCAGCTTCACAATGCTTTATACTTCAACAAACCAGTATTGTACTTTTTACTTCACTACAATTATTTGACAAAATTAGGTACTAGTTACAAATTCAGATTATTAGCTAAAATAAAACACAACTAAACAATGATGTATAATTATAGGTTGAGATACTCAGTAGAAGTTGCTCCACCTTTAACAGCTCATGAACTCTGGTACGTGCCAGGCGGGCTTTGCTGGTTGTGTTGTGTTTCCCTCCTCCCAAGGCCATGGGAAGTAGGGGTGCTGAGGGTGCTGCACCCCCTGGTGGAGGACAGGGGATCTGCACTTCCACAAGATATAATACAAATATAATACAAAAAAACCGAATTTTCAGCCTTGATGTAACAACATTCATAATTAAGTAAAGATAATACCCTTTTCACCCCGGTTACATTTTCCATTTGCCCTGTACGATGGGCGCTGTAGTGATGAAAGTGGGGGATGTTGGCTTATCAGGCGCCCGCAGCTCACAGCCAAAGTGAGAGAGATAGAGGGAGGGGGTGCACCGATACCGGCGGGGATTGTTGTTAGCTTCTGCTGCGCTAACGGATATAAGAAGCTGTTTCTACAATAATGTGGAGGGAGAGTTCTGTGCTGTCAGACTGAGAGGCTCAGTGAGGGTTTAGATAGTTCACTTTAGTCTAAGTTATCTCAGTGAGTTTCAAACGTTTTGATCACAATTTATGTAAACAAATATTTCCAAGGCACACCTTTATAATTATTAAGATAAATAAAAACAGGTTTGAAATCATTCCAATGTATACTATAGGACAGTAAACCAAACATATCGTTTAAAACTGGAGAGATTTAAAAATATGCATAAATAAATAAATGTTAACTTGTCAAATAAGTTATGAATGAACAACACAAATAAAATAAGTTACATTTATTTGTTATTGGCTATGGTAGGTTATTGATTATGTTCATACTTATTTGATTAATAAAAAAACGATCTTTTTCATATGGGTGTTTAGAGTTGTACCCCCTAGATCAGTCTCTAGTAATTGGGCGCTCAAAGTGCACCAGATTGAAATATTTTACTTTAAAATGTTAAAAACATCTTCCCGGGGGGGCACCCCCGGACCCCCCCTAGAGGATGTGAAGTCCACCCCCCCAATTAAAACATGTTATAATACTAAATACATTTGAAGCCTTTTTATATAAGCTGTCCACCATGTTTCGGTGTGCATCACTCCGTGTCATTTCTCTTCGAAATTCACCTCTATAGGGAAAGGAATATTAGCCACATGCTAAAATGAATGAATGAATGAAAACGTTATTACAGACTCAGAGTCCAGATAAATGCTAACCAGAGATGAAGGATTTTCAGAATAAAAGCTTGACATCAGACATTGTGCGCAAGAACTTCTGCTTTTTCAGTATAAAACAGCATTTAAACTGACGGTATGTTTAAACTAAATTATGCCATAAAAACATTGATTTTAATTTCTAACACTACACAGTGGTATAATTCCACAAGTGGTGACAGGATGATATGGTGATACACCCTCTCGTATAGTAGGTGGCGGTATGCACCTTAAAGTTGTTTGCAATCCGCCAAAAACCTAGAGAAGAAGTAGAAGAAGAAGAAGAAGAAGACGAAGACGAAGAACCTGGATCCATGTGGCGTCTCGTCGCTACGGTTCTCTCTCTCTGTGTTCCTGAGAAAGTGTGTGTGAGCTCCAGCACTACTGATCCATCATCTGTGTGTTTGGATAAACCTCTGAATGGACTGTGTGCTCTTTTTTCTGGAGCATTTACATCGGACTATAGGAGCTAGCTTAGCAGGCTAGCTGGAAACAAGTTATCAACACTAGTCAGATTGAGAATTTGATGGAGAGAGAACCGGTTTGTTTAACGGAGTTTGCAGGAAAAGGTGATCTAGTAAACATGAGTAAAGTCCAAATGCTGCTGTCGTGGAAGAAGCAGCGACTCACTGTTGAAGAGATATTTGCTCTATTTGAAAAAACGATAGCAGAGTACGAGGAGGAGCTGTCTCTTTCCAAAGAGGAGAACAAGAGACTCCAGAAACTACTGGACGCTGTTTTACAGCCTCAGCTTCGGATACACAGAGCAGGTCTGTTCCCTTTACCCTTAATTAACACTTTACACTCTTCAGTAGCACTTTATTATCACATTAATAACACTTTACTTTAGACCAGGGGTGGGGAACCTTTTTCCTCTCAAGGGCCATTTCAATGTTTTCAACATCCTCCGAGGGCCGTACAAATTATTGACCTCTGCTTAAAAATACTAAAATCAGTATTTTGCTGTGCAAAGAAAAAGCAACCTCTTAATCCAAATATCTTACCATGACTCGCGCATGCATGCACATGCACGGTTGTGGCATGACCACCAACACGGAAAGATATGGACACAAGATGTGTGCAAATGTATTTAGTTTCCTGTCCATGTGAACATTATTTAAGTGGGGGGGACCTAACCTCCTCTAGGGGGGTCTCGGGGGCATGCTCCCCCGGGAAGATTTGTTTTGAAATGTTCTTTAAATCTGGTGCACTTTGAGAGCAACATTAAGAGATCTATGGATACATCTCTCAAC